>NC_066542.1:16247599-16255099 GCF_024679095.1 Eriocheir sinensis
ACACAATAGTCTCCTATAAGCATACACTAGTCTCAAATAAGTTAGTCCCCCATACACATACACTAATCTCCCAAACACCTGTCTCACCCCTCCCCTACACCTCCCACACCTAACGTTCGTCTAATCAACAGGTGGAGAAGTCCCAGGAGCACACCACTTCCCGCCTCTCGCTGGCAGCCGTCCGGGACCAAGACTCCGCAAACTACACTTGTCTCCCCGTCAACTCCACCGCCGCCGCCTCCGTCGCCGTGCACGTCAACTCCGGTAAGCTGATTAATTGCGTCTTACCACACCCAAAGTCTAAAAATACCCGGGTAAGTGGTCCCACGCGCAGTATGATGACGTCACACGGTTCCTATATATGGTTCCAGTGATTGGCCTCCAGGTTTTTGGCTCCCCTTAGAGAAAATTAATTAAAGGGAGAACTTATGTGTGACGCAAGTTAAAGCTGCGAAAACAGGAGCGGAACCGTGTGACGTCATACGCGAACTGCTTGAAAATTGAAAACCAGAGTGAAGCGACTGTGTATTCTTAGACTATTGGTACACACAAATTACAGTTACTTTAGATTGTCACTTGCCAGTCTTTTTACGGTACGGTGCTATATTTCAGAGTTCAATTGGTGTAACTTCCTTTTATTTTTATTCAGTAAGTATTTGTTGTCTAGGTATTTTAATTTAATGCCAAATATGACTAAAACAACATTAGTTCACTTCAGTTTACATGTCTTTGCCTGTTCTTTTTACATCCTATACTTAAACTAACATAACTTCCCTCCCTTCACATTCCACTTCTGCGCCTGTCCCTTCAATATCACTTACAAATACTAACACAATATCCCTCCCTTCACATCCCACTTCTTCGCCTGCCCCTTCAATATCACTTACAAATACTAACACAATATCCCTCCCATCACATCCCACTTCTGCAACTGTCCCTTCAACATCCCTTACAAATACTAACACAATATCCCTCCCTTCACATCCCACTTCTGCGCCTGTCCCTTCAATATCCCTTACAAATACTAACACAATATCCCTCCCTTCACATCCCACTACTGCACCTGTCCCTTCAATATCCCTTACAAATACTAACACAATATCCCTCCCTTCACATCCCACTTCTTCACCTGTCCCTTCAATATCCCTTACAAATACTAACACAATATCCCTCCCATCACATCCCACTTTTGCAACTGTCCCTTCAATATCCCTTACAAATACTAACACAATATCCCTCCCTTCACATCCCACTACTGCACCTGTCCCTTCAATATCCCTCACAAATACTAACACAATATCCTTCCCTTCACATCCCACTTCTGCAACTGTCCCTTCAATATCCCTTACAAATACTAACACAATATCCCTCCCTTCACATCCCACTTCTTCACCTGTCCCTTCAATATCACTTACAAATACTAACACTGTCCTTCCCTTCATATCCCACAACCACACCTGCCCCTTCAATATCCTCTTCACACTTCTTCCCCAGTCCCTTCAACATCACTCACACACTAACACAACCCTCCTTCTCTTCATATACTTTAACACATAACCGAGCTGCGCGTGGCCTCAGTGCTCATCTCCATCACACTCACCCTTGAACAAATATATGAGAGGTCTATAATATGATAAAATTGTTCCTTTGTGCTAGAATATTGTCACCTCACACTCTCTCTCTCTCTCTTCCCTCCCTTTCCCCCCCCTCCCCCCCTACAGCTGATGAGTTAAGGGCGGCCGTGCAACAAGGGGGTCTGAGCTGCGCCCCCCCGCCCCCCACCGCCGCCCCCCACCACCACGAATTGCTCTCACTGTTAAGGATGGTGATGATGGTGGCGATGGTGGTGATGGTGACCTCGTGGACGTTATGGCTCTCCTAGCGATGGTGAGAGAGAGAGAGAGAGAGAGAGAGAGAGTAATGTTACCAATTTCTGTATTATATGTGAATTGAGAAAATGTGAAATTACTGAGGAAATAATAATTGCTTTAATCTAATTCTCTCTCTCTCTCTCTCTCTCTCTCTCTCTCTCTCAAGTACTGTGTGTGTGATGATTATTGGGGCATTCTGTTCTTGGCGCCTCAACTGTAGGGTCATATGGCGCCGAATTGTGTGTGTGTGAGTATGTGTGTGTCAGAAAAAGGGTATCGACTAGTTATATCTATTTATCTACCTATCTATATCTATCTATCTATCTATCTATCTGACCTTTCTGTTACTGCATTCCCGTCATTTCTTCCTATATTTATTTCTTCTATGTTTCCTATTTTCCCTTCACCTCTATCGTTTTTCCCCTTCCTTTTATCTGTCCTTTAACATTATCACATTATTTCCTTTCTTCCCGTTTTCCTTCCTCTCTTTACTTTTTTTGTTTTTTGTTTTCCAATATTCCTTTACTGACGCTTCTTCTTTTCACTGTCATCAACGTTCATCTTCATTCTCCATTTACTATCTCAACTCCTTCTTCCCTTCCTTTCTCCCTTCCTTCTTTCCCTCTTTCTTTCCTTCCTTCCTTTATACATTCATTCATATCGTCCTTCGTTCATTCCTTCCATTCGTTCGTCATTTTATCGTTCTTTACTTCCTTCCTTTCTTCCTTCCTTCTTTCCCTCTTTCTCTCCTTCCTTCCTTTATTCATTCATTCATAAAGTCCTTCCTTCTTCCTCCCCTTCCTTCCTTCCTTGCGTTCTTCAATTTTTCATTCTTTACTTCCTTCTTTTCTTCCTTCCTTCTTTCCTCCGTTCCTTCTTTTCTCCCTTTCTTTCTTTCTTCGTTCCTTCCTTCCTTCATTCCTTCCTATTATGCGCTCCTTCCCTCTTTTCTCCTTCCCTCCCTTCCTTCCTTCCTTCCTTCCTTCCTTCCTTCTATTCCTGCTACCTTCTTTTCTTACTTTCTTTCACCCTTCCTCTCTTTATTTCTCCTCTTAGTCCTTCCTTCCTTCCTTCCTTCCTTCCTTCCTTTCCTTCCTTCCCTCCTTCCTTGTGTAAGTTCCATGGATTCAATAAAGAGGTCAGCACTGTTGTTTGTTTCATTTACCCTGCTAATGTAATTCTCTCTCTCTCTCTCTCTCTCTCTCTCTCTCTCTCTCTCTCTCTCACGGTTATTTTTTCACACGCCTCATTTTCTCTGTTCAAAGGCGTTCAAAAGGGATACTGTTTTATACTTTTCCTCGCCTCATAGCACTATCTTCCTCATCCCATTTTCTTCGCTACCTTCCATCACCTCTCTCTCTCTCTCTCTCTCTCTCTCTCTCTCTCTCTCTCTCTCTCTCTCTCTCTCTCTCTCTCTCTCTCTCTCTCTCTCTCTTGGTTCTTGTTTCTCGTTCTTTACTTCCTTTCTTCCTTCCTTCCTTCCTTCTTTCCATCCTTCCTTCCTTCCTTCCTCCTTCCGTCCTTTCTTTCTTCCTGTTTTCCTTCCTTAATTCCCTTTCTCCCTTTTATTCTTGTTACCTTCTTTTCATATTTTCTTTCACCCTTCCCTTCCCTCTCTCCCTCCCTCTCTCTCCCTGGTCGGTAAGTTGATCAAGGGGTCGAGTAAGGCAGTCAGCGCCCTCTACTCCAACACCCTTCCTCCCCACACCCTTAACACTACCTCCTCATTCTTACGTAAACCTTGGAAACAGCATTTAAGAAGAGCAGAAAAGGAGAAAGAAGAGAAAAAAAAGAGAAAATAAGAAACCTAGAACCAAAAAAAAATCCCCGCTGTTAAAATCACAAAATACTTTACATCGAGAGAGAGAAACCATTGAGAGACCACTGAAGCTTATGATGCGTTAATTTTAGTTCAGCGTGCAAGTCGGATCAGTAATGAGGGGCAAATATATGAGCCCCCAGCGAGATGAATGGCGAAGAATTAACATGTTTGGGTAATTCTTAAAAGTCGGGCGCCACTAACTTTTTCTCCTCTCTAATATAACTTGTAAAATGAAGGAGGAACAGCATAAATTTTTGACCCGAAAGAGATTTTGGCAAATTATCAACATGTTTGGGTAATTCTTAAAGCTCAGGAACCGCAATAAACACTAACTTTCTGTGGATGTTGTTATGCTGTTTTGATGTAATTTGTATAATGAAGGAACTGCACAAATTTTGGTCCGAATGATTTAAAGGCGAATGGATTAACATGTTTTGGTTATTCTTAAAGGTCCGAGTTACACTAATTAAAATCACTCATTATACAAGTTAAATTAGAAGAGCAAAAAAGGGAAGAGTGAGTGGTAGGAGAGAGAGGAAGGAAAAGGATAGGAATGTGAAGGTTTGGACGTCGTGAAGAAGGGAATGGATGAGAAAGGGAAGAGAGGGACGCAGAAAGAAAGGGAGCGTGTGAGGAAAGGAAGGGAAGAGAAGGAAGGAGATGGAGACGGAGAGAAGGGTAACAGGGGAGAAGGAGAGAGATGGGAAGGAAAAGATAAGTAACAGGGAAGAAGGGGAAGTGAAGAGATGGAAAGAGATGGGAAGGGAAAGATAGATAAGAAGTGAGAAAGGGAAAGAAAGAGAAGGGAAGAAATGAGAGGGAAAGAATGAATGAAATGGATATATATCAACATTTTTTTTATTTGAGTCATTCTCGGAAATCGTAAGTCATTAACAGACATCCTTCATTAAACAAGTCATATATTAGTACGGCAAATTATATCCTTCCTTCATCCTTTATGTTTTTTCCTTCCTTCGATCGCTCCTTTCTTCCTTCCTTCCCTCATTCCTTCGTCTTTTGCCATTTTCCTTTCTTTCTTTCCTTCATTCATTCATTTCATCCTTTCTTTTTACCTTATTTCCTTTCTTTCCTTCCTTCTTTCGTTCCTTCCTCCCTTCCTTCCTTTCTTTCTTTTTACCTTATTTAGTTTCTTTCCTTCCTTCCCTCCTTCGTTCCTTCCTTCCTTCGTTCCTTCCTTGCTTTCTTTCTTTTTACCTTATTTCCTTTACTTCCTTCCTTCCTTCCTTCCTTCATTCAGTCAGTCACTCCTTCCTTTTTACTTTATTTATTTCCTTCCTTCCTTCCTTCCTTCCTTCCTTTCTTTCTTTCTTTCTTTTTACCTTATTTCCTTTCCTTCCTTCCTTCCTTCCTTCCTTCCTCTCGTCCTTGCTCTATTCGTTTCCTTCATTCTTTCTTGCCCGAAATATAATCATGACTTTCCTGGAGACTTTCATTTTCCTTCCATTTTTTTCACCTCTGCCGGACAAGTTTAATTTATCTCTTACTTATCTTTCAAAACTTTGGGACGGTAAATCTTCTGCATCCTCCCCAACGTTTAACTTTTCAAAATAACACTTCCACTTGATTCGCCTGCTTGACGTGATGGTTCAGGGAGGCGCGTGAGGTGGTGAATTAGATTATGTTAAGTTAGGTTAGGTTAGGTTAGGTTAGGTTAGGTTAGGTTAGGTTAGGTCGGTATTAAAAGACACCTTCGCTTGTCATATCACCTATTTCTAAAGGTGAATCGGGTTTTAATGAGTGTTTCTTTAGGTTCACGGTACAGAAGAAGGGTCAAACTACCACCAAGGTCATAAAGCTACTCCTGGAAATGCCCCAAGTTCCTACGAAAGCCTTGTCAAATAGGTGAAATTGGGAGACGAAGGGTTTAAAAATACGGCCCAGTTAGGTTAGTTTCGCTGCATGACCTTTGACCTTATAGTTTCTCATCTTCATTTCTCTCTTTCACACCCTTTTCTTACATTCTTTTCCCTTGTCTACTATTTCCTCCTCATACTTCTTTCCTTCTCCTCACTTATCTTCTCTTCCTCTCCTCACTTGCTACCTTTCATTCCCTTTCCCATCCCTTTCCTTTCCATCCTTCCATTCTCTTCCCTTGTCTACTATTTCTCCCTCATACTTCTTTCCTTCTCCTCACTTATCTTCTCTTCCTCTCTTCATTTGCTACCTTTCATTCCCTTTCCCATCCCTTTCCTTTTCTCCCCTTCCTTTTCTGACATTAACTTTCTCTCCCATCCCTTCCTTACACCTCCCCAACCCTTCCTTTCCCATTCCTTTCCTTCTCTTCCCTTACAGTACCTCTCTCAAACCCTTCCTGCTCATCAGACGGTCAGAAATAAAGAATGTAGAAAAGAGAGAAATAGGAAATAAAGAGAGAGAAAGGAAGAGAGAAAGAAAGCAAGAGAGTATAGGAAAACAGAGATACAGATACATAAAAATAAAAGAAACGAACAAATAAACACAAAAGAAACAGACAAACAAACCAATAAGAAAAAAGACCCATACATGTCAAGCGGAGAGAGAGAGAGAGAGAGAGAGAGAGAGAGAGAGAGAGAGAGAGAGAGAGAGAGAGAGAGAGAGAGAGAGAGAGAGAGAGAGAGAGAGAGAGAGAGAGATGGGAGTCCGTTCATTTTTGTCAAGAGTTCTTCAAAAGGAAATGGAAAAAAGGACAGTTTATATGTTGGCCATTTTCAAGGGGGAAGAAAAGGAGGAGGAGGAGGAGGAGGAGATACATAGGAATACATAGGAAGAACAGACACCAGAAGACCTATCGGTCTATGTCGAGAGTGTCTGTTTACTACCGCTACTACTAGTAATCTACGTTTGGTAGGACAGGACAGAATAGATGAAGGCTCCTCCCCACCCACCTCTCCCTCCGGCAACGTGCCGGCAGGAAATAGTTAGAAGAGAACACCATGTACCTTTAAGGAAGAAAGGAACATGAAAATTTTACAGTAAAGAGAGAAATAATAGGAAATTACTACCCTTAACTTACACTACTGGTAACCTAAGCTGTGGAGGAAAATGGCTTCATTACATAAGAACATAATGGAAAAGGAGAGAAAAAACAGGCAGAGATTGACTAAAAAGTGTGAGAGAGAGAGAGAGAGAGAGAGAGAGAGAGAGAGAGAGAGAGAGAGAGAGAGAGAGAGAGATGGAGGGCAGGGGTCAGTAAATTGTTTTGACAGAAGAGTAAGGAGAAATACCTCAAGCGTGTCTTCTCTCTCTCTCTCTCTCACACACACACATATAAGATAAAATTAGACAATTAGTCCCTATTATTACTTCATTTATCTCGCTCCTCCTCCTCCTCCTCCTCCTCCTACTCCTACTCCTACCCCTCCTCCTCCTCCTCCTTCTCACGCGGGAAGGCCCTCACGACAACAGACTGCAAAATTATCCAGAGAGACCTGGACAAGATCACTCAGTGGTCGGAAAAGTGCATGGCAGATGTCCATTAACACTACCAAATGTAAAGTAATGCACACCGGGTCCAGAAATAGCAGCCACACATACTACATGGGTGGCGGACCATTACAAGCAGTACAGGAGGAAAGAGACCTCGGGGTCACTATCAGCAGTGACCTGAAACCCACAAATCACTGTATGTCCGCCTGCAAGAAAGCCAACACTATGCCCGGGTTCATAGCGAGGAACTTCGAATATAAGACGCCGGGAGTTGTGTTATCCTTATATAACTCGCTAGTAAGACCTCACCTGGAATACGCCGTGCAATTCTAGTCTCTTAATTACAAGAAAGACATTGAATTACTCGAGAGAGTACAGCGA
>NC_066542.1:16257599-16305099 GCF_024679095.1 Eriocheir sinensis
AGGAGGAGGAAGAGGAGGAGGAGGAGGAGGAGGAGGAGGAGGAGGAGGAAAAATATGGAATACATGGACTAGCAGGCAGCAGAAAGCCTGTTGGCTCATTACAAGGCTGCCTGCTTTCAGTGATTTAATCAATCCGTTAGCCATAGGAGTGACTTGCAGGGAAGGATTAAAGCACTTGTGTACCTACTCTTGGATACGTTCACTTCACTCCCGATGCAGCAAAGTGTCGATCAATGCGTTTCTTGAAGGAGTTGATTGTCTCTGCGCTAACCACTTCTGCAGGAAGGCTGTTCCAGTGGCGAAAAACTCTAATTGAGAAATAACTCCTGCCGATGTCGGTATTGCATCGCTTTGCTTGAAGTGTTTTTCCGTTGTTTCTTGTCCTCGGGTTAGTTTGTGGCGTGAAGAGTTGGGAGTGATCAACGTTGCTGAGCTTGTTCAGGTGCTTAAAGACTTGTATCATGTCTCCCCGCAGTCATTTCTTTTCCAACGTGAAGAGGTTGAGTCGCTCGAGTCCCTCTCCGTAAGGCTTCGTCCTCAGTGATGGTATCATCTTCGTTGCGCGGCGCTGTACTCTCTCTAGTAGCTCAATGTCTTTCCTGTAATTTGGAGACCAGAATTGCACGGCGTATTCCAGGTGGGGCCTTACCAGCGAATTATACAAGGATAACATAACTCCCGGCGTCTTGTATTCGAAGTTCCTCGCTATGAACCAGAGCATTGTATTGGCTTTCTTACAGGCGGACGCAGTGTTTTGTTTGTTTCAAGTCACTGCTGATGGTGACTCGGAGGTCTCTTTCCTCTTGCACTACATGTAGTGGTTCGCCACCCATGTGGTATGTGTGGTTGCTGTTTCTGGATCCGATATGCATTAATTTACATTTGGTAGTGTTGAAGGACATCTGCCATTTTTCTGACCACTGAGTGATCTGGTCCAGGTCTCTCTGGATAATTTCGCAGTCTGCTGTCGTGAGGGCCTTCCCACCCACCTTTGTGTCGTCGGCAAATTTTGAAAGAGTGGATTTTAATCCTAGTTCTAGGTCGTTGATATATATATATATATATATATATATATACATATATATATATATATATATATATATATATATATATATATATATCTATATATATATATATATACAGTTTTTCTCTCTACCTCTAGGAGTTTGTTCTTGAAGCCGTTCCACGAGGCTTACACAGGAGTGAAGCTTATATGGGTTCCCAAGTTGTCTGGGTTAGCAGCTCACGAGCGAGATTAAAATTGTCTCTTTTGTAGTCTGGAATCTTGGACGTATTTTGGGTGAGTTCATGGTCTGTTCTGATCTTTAGGCGAATTAGGTGATGGTCGCAACCACCTAGTTTTTCGCCGACCTGACATTCACGTGTGAGATCGGAATCACTCACGAGTACTAGGTCTAATCAATTATTTTCCCTTGTCGGTTGGGTAACGATCTGAGTTAGGAAAGTGTCTTCTAGCATTTCGAGCAATCTGTTACCCTCCCGATCTCCATCATCGTGGTCCAGTCAATGTTGGCACAGTTAAAGTCCCCAATAATGACTGACTGTTTGTTTTGTGTTATGGTGTGAATTTCCTCATACAGAGCTGCGTCGTCCGCTGCTTGTTGCTTTGGAGGTCTGTATACGGTTCCAATCGTTATTTTGTTGTGCTTGCTAGTTTCCAGTTCAACGTAAACGGAGGAGGAGGAGGAGGAAGAGGAGAAGGAGGAGGAGGAGGAGGAGGAGGAGGAGGAGGAAGGAAGATTCTTTAAATACTTTGATCTCTCATTTTGATTCGCCAATGTATGTACTTGCGTTCGTGTGTGTGTGTGTGTGTGTGTGTGTGTGTGTGTGTGTGTGTGTGTGTGTGTGAGAGAGAGAGAGAGAGAGTGTGTGTGTGTGTGTGTGTGTGAGAGAGAGAGAGAGAGAGAGAGAGAGAGAGAGAGAGAGAGAGAGAGAGAGAGAGAGAGAGAGAGAGAGAGAGAGAGAGAGAGAGAGAGAGAGAGAGAGAGAGAGAGAGAGAGAGTGTGTGTGTGTGTGTGTGTGTGTGTGTGTGTGTGTGTGTGTGTGTGTGTGTGTGTGTGTGTGTGTGTGTGTGTGTGTGTGTGTGTGTGTGTGTGTGTGTGTGTGTGTGTGTGTGTGTGTGTGCGGGGCAGAAATATTATCACAATTTCCTTTATCTGTTTCTCTTGTTTGCTTTCCTCTTAATTACGTTTCACTAGACACTAAACTGACTTTGTTGCTGGCCGTGGAAGAGGAATGGCGGAGGAGGAGGAGGAGGAGGAGGAGGAGGAGGAGGAGGAGGAAGAGGAGGAGGAGGAGGAGGAGGAACACAAAGAAACACAAAGGAAAAACAAACAACAGCAGACCTGATGGTCCTTACGAGGCTGTTTGTGACAAGCTACACTAACTATCTAATCAAAGGTGGAAGATGAAGGACAGCAAAGGCGAAGGCTCCTCCCCACACCCCCATCCCTCCAACCAAAGCTGTCAGGAAAGGAAAAAGAACCATGCAGCATGGAAAAACTGCATGGAAATTATGTAGGAAAGAGGAAAGAACTACCATTATTGGGCAATAAAAACGGACAAGGACACCAGTATTCGAAAGAACTTAACGTTATTACGACAATGAGTAATATCTTAGTTACTGGTTGGATTCAAAATACTTGTCTAATCTATTCTTGAAGGCCGTAACTGTTGTACTATCAATGTCATCACAGGGTAGACAATTCCAAACATAACGACTCGATTGAAAAAGAAGTGTTTGGCTTCGAGCGACGAGAATTTTTTCCACTTATCTTGAAATTGTGATTTCTTCTTGTTCTATTTGATCGATCAATTGTAAAGTAATTTTCCGCATTAATATCACTGAATCCTTTAAACATTTTAAACACTTCTATTAGATCGCCTCGCATTCTTCGTTTTGATAGTCTGAATAAATTTACTTCTTTAAGCCTTTGTTCATAAGATAAATTTCTCAACCTAGGAATCATTTTTGTTACTCTCCGTTGAACCCGTTCTAACTTTTCTATGTCTTTTCTGTAATAGGGAGACCAAAACTGTACACAGTACTCTAGATAGGGTCGAACCAGCGAATTATACAGTTTTAAAATTACTTTTTCCTATTTATTATTAAAGACTCGTCCGACGAAGCCAACCACATTCAAAAATAGATTAGATAAATTCATGGACAGCGATATTAGGTGGGGTTAGATACACGGGAGCTTAGGTTCAAAGGAGCTGCCTTGTACAGGCCTACCAGCCTCTTGCAGACTCCTGTGTTCTTATGTTCTTATGTAATTTGTTTGCAGTTTTAACTACCTCTAAACAATGCTGACCGGGCTTTAAATCGCTTGATATAGTGATTCCAAGATCCTTTTCTTTACTTACTGCAGAAAGCTGTTGGCCATTCATTGCGTACTGAACGTGATTGTTATTGTTTCCGATGTGTAACAATTTACATTTGTCAACGTTAAATTTCATTTGCCATTTATTGGCCCAACGTGCAAGTCGATCTAGATCTGATTGTAAAGCTTCTTCGTCGAGTGTCGTAGTTACCTTACTAGCGATTTTTGTATCAGCAAATTTTGATATTTTACAAGTGAGCCCATCGTCGATATCATTAACATGAATTAAGAAGAGCATGGGGCCAAGCACTGATCCTTGAGGTACGCCGCTTCTGACATCGAGCCAGTTAGATGAAACACCATTGAGAACTACTCTCTGTTTCCGCTCAGAGAGCCAGTCCACAAGACAATTGTGATTGTTACCCGAGATACCGTGCGCCAATAGTTTACTGAGCAACCGTTTGTGGGGGACCTTATCAAATGCCTTTTGAAAATCCAGATATATCATATCTACTGATCTGCTTTCATCGAACACCTCAAAAATATAACGAAAAAAATCAGGTAAGTTAATTAAACACGAACGTTTACTACGGAAACCATATTGCGAATTATTTATTATATTATTTTCTTCGAAGAATTTCACCATATTGTCGCGAATGATAGTCTCCATTAACTTACAAACAATCAATGTCAGGCTAATTGGTCGAAAGTTTCCTGGATGAGACTTGTCCCCCTTTTTGAAAATTGGTGTGACATTTGCTAGTTTCCAATCCGACGGAACTTTTCCAGCTGTTAAAGATTTATTGAATGTTATGGAGAGCGGTTTACAAATTTGATGTTTGATTTCTTTTAAGATCCTAGGGGTAATTTTCTCTGGACCAGGAGCTTTGCTTACTTTAATCTTTTCAATTGTGCGTAAAATGTCACTTTCTACGACGAGCACGCCATTTAAAAAAAAATTCGAAGGAGGAGGAGGAGGAGGGGGAGGAGGAGGAGGAGGAGGAGGAGGAGGAGGAGGAGGAGGAGGAGGAAGAGGAGGAGGAGAGGGAAGAGAAGGTCACAAGTATTGGGGTAGCAGGGAAAAAAAGAGGAGAGAATGGAGAAAGTTTAGAAGAGAGGAAGTGAGGAAAGGAGAGAGGAGGAGGAAAAGAAGAGAAGGAGAAAAAGTGGAAGAGATGAAAGGACATAAATGCTTAGGAGAAGGAGGAGGAGGAGGAGGAGGAAACATGGAAACATGGAATGACAGGCAACAGAGAGCCTATTGGCTCATTACGAGGTTGCTTGCTGTAAAGCCGTGATCTGCCCGACAGTCGCTGGGTGCCTGCAGAGCAGTTCAAGGCATTTCGGTGCGTATTCTCAGTTTACTCTTGTTGTCACGAAGTGACGGTCGATGCGATTTTTGAAGTTGATGGTTTCTGCACTTACTACTTCAGCAGGGAGGTCGTTCCAATGGCGTATGACTCGGTTAGAGAAAAAACTTCAACCAATGTCTGTGTTGCATCGCTTCGCTTCAATGGGTTGTTTCTAGTTGGAAGGTTTCGTTTAGTCGGCGCAACATCTGTGGTCATATGCCGGAGAGAGACAGAAGGGGAAAGATGTATAGGAGAAGGGCACAGATCCCAGTAGACGGGATACAACCCCCGATTAATACCTGGTACCCATTCACTGCTGGGTGGACAAGGGCGTAGGGTATCGGAAAAGCCGCCCAAATTTTTCCACTCCGCCCGGGAATCGAACCCGGGCTCTCTCGGTTGTGAGCCGAGTGTGCTAACCACTGCACCGAGAAGCCCCCGTTGTTTCTAGTTTCTAGTTGGTCTGTAGCTCAAAGAGCTTCGAGTGGTCGACGTTACTGAAGTTCTTTAGGTATTTGAAGACCAGAATCATATCCCCCCCGTAGGCGAGACGCCTACGGACGTGAAGAGGTTAAGTCGCCTGAGTCGTTCTTCAGGAGGAGGAGGAGGAGGAGGAGGAGGAGGACAATGACAAGAAGGAAATAAAAAGTAAATGGAGAATTTTAGGAAGAAGAGGAAAGGGAAGGAACGGAGAGAGAAGGAGAAGGTGGAGAGAGAGAGAAAGGGCAGACGGAAGAAAAGATGTGGAGAGGGAGGGACACGTTGCAGAAGAGGAGGAGGAGGAAGAGGAGGGGAAGAAGAGGAGCTAATGGAGAAAGTTAGAAGGAGGAGATGGAGAGAAAGGGAAAAAAAGGAGGAGGAGGAGGAGAGGGAGGGACAAGGATGCTCATAAGGAGAGGAAGAGAGAGAGAGAGAGACATGGATGTCGAAGAGAAAGAGAGAGAGAGAGAGAGAGAGAGAGAGAGAGAGAGAGAGAGAGAGAGAGAGAGAGAGAGAGAGAGAGAGAGAGAGAGAGAGAGAGAGAGAGAGAGAGAGAGAGAGAGAGAGAGAGAGTAACAGATACAAGAATATAAGAGAAACAAAGAAAAAGAGAAGGCTTGTAGTAATAGAACGGCCGTACTAATAATATCGGTTCCAGCATCGGCTACAGCATTTACCCGATAACGCCGATAACGAGCCTTTCCATCCATAACTCATCCATGTCCATTACAATATATAACCTTGGCAGATGTTATGATCGTTGAAGTATTGGTTAAGAACACGAACGCCCTAGCCAACCACTCCCTTTTATTTCTAGAAGTCGGATATTACTAAAACAAAAACAATGGCAGCTTCTGAACAGTTTCCCGCCTTCGTTGAATTCCACATAGATCACTTCTAATCCCTTTCTCTTAGTCTTTTTTCCCTATGCGGTATGATCGATGAAATATTTAAGAACATTACTGGCCGCATCCAAGCTTTCTTTTCCATTAAATTACTATAAGAGTCGCCAGTCATTACCAACTCAAAAAACAGATTAACCCCTTAGTTGAAAACCACATAGGTCACTTCCGATCACTTTTCTCTTCAACCTTTTGCCTATGTGATATGACTGAAGAATTTTTTAAGAACTATCGACAATATCTAAGCTTTCTCTTCCCTTGCTAAGAAATGTCAGTCACTACCAACTCAAATACCAACGGCTAGTGATGAAAAAAAAAAAAAAAGGGGGGGGGGTTCATTCAGTTTTTTTTTACAAAAAAAACATATTTTATTTCAGTTTTTTATTGTTTTTTTTCTGCTTTCACTGTACAGAGAGATCGATATGTCCCATACAACTTTCTATGCCAAAAGTTTATATTTTTTGGGTCAAACATTGCAGTCAGACAGTCTGGCAGTCCTGGAAGGAGTACAAACCGATAGTTCCCTGTATAACATGACTGAGGCATGTTGACAAGTGATTTAAGTACTATTACATAAAACTGGTATTAGACGGGTACTGTACAGGTTCTCACAAGCTGCTTGCTTGGCTGCCTCTCAGACAATCTACTCTCCACAGTGATTCAGTGATCACCTGAGTCTTATTGGGGAAGGATCAGATACGTATATTTTTCTGTATGGAAATATGAGCTGAGTGAGTGAGTAGGAAACATAAGCTATAACAACAGAACTGAAACAGAGAGAGAGAGAGAGAGAGAGAGAGAGAGAGAGAGAGAGAGAGAGAGAGAGAGAGAGAGAGAGAGAGAGAGAGAGAGAGAGAGAGAGAGAGAGAGAGAGAGAGAGAGAGAGAGAGAGAGAGAGAGAGAGAGAGAGAGAGAGAGAGAGAGAGAGAGAGAGAGAGAGAGAGAGAGAGAGAGAGAGATGGGTATTGAATAGTGATGCAAAAAAAAAAAGTGCTCGTTTTTTTAATAAAAAAACGTTGGTTTTTTTTTTTTTTTTTTTTTTTTTGCAAAAAAATATATCAAATTATTAAGGTAATATGAAAACAAGAAGGATGAAATCTCCACCTAGGTGACAGTGTGGACATGTAGTTATATGATTAAGGTGCTTAGTTATCTAGCCTGAAGGTCAGAGGTTTGACCTTCACTACCTCCTCTAACGTAATGTGGGGAAATTATTTAGTTTTATGTAATACTTAAATCCCTTGTCCCTTGTCAATATGCCTCAGTCATGTTACACAGGGAACTATCGGTTTGTACTCCTTCCAGGACTGCCAGACTGCCTGATCGCAATGTTTGACCCAAAAAACATAAACTTTTGGCATAAAAAATTGTATGGGACATATCGATCTCTCAGTACAGTGAAAGCAGAAAAAAACCATAAAAAACAAAAAAATGAAATAAAATGTGTTTTTGTAAAAAAAAAATGATTTTTTTTTTTTTTTTTTGTGCATCACTAACCCACCACACCCAACTGTCCTACCTACAGAGTAGATAACATTATTTACATCACTGAATCTTTACACTATTGTACTTTCTTTTATTATCCTTTTATATCTTAGATTAGGGAAAAGATACACCATTATGTGCATCATGCATGCCCGTTGTGTAACTTGTATTCCATTAAACTGGTATGGTAAACAAGGTAAAAAATTGGTTGCATCATGTAAGTACTGGTATTCTGGTAGTTCAAATGGTTATAATTCTATTACATAAATGTTTGAAGGGCTTAAGGAGCTGCTGTAGTTGCTGTATTAAAGGAAGATAAATAATTTGGCCTCGAGAAAAAAGAAAAAAACAATAAAACAATTTTTTTGCTGGGTTTTTTTTGCAAGGAAAAAAAAAGTTTTTTATTAAAAAAAAAAAGCACTTTTTTATCACTACCAACGGCAGCTTCTTAATAGTTTTCCCCCTATGTTGAATTCTATTACTCCACTTCCAATCTCTTATTTTCTTAGCCTATTAACGCCATACTATTACTTAGGAAGGAAAGTTGAATATAATATGCTGGATGTAGCCATTCCTAACCCGTAAAAAAGGTTCATAGTGAGAAAGCTCGTGGGAAATGTAGTCTGACATACTGACTTATAGTGTTGGAGTTGATCTCGAAGGGATGGCTTAGGCAGGGGAGCTTGTAATATGGCTCTATAATATTTAAAAGGCTGTATTAATCTGCTTTGCTATTCATCACCATTACCAGCCATTAATAACCCACTGCATAACCAAAAGGCCTTTCCCAACTTACTCTAAAACTTAAACTGATGTGGGTAAACTACGACAAACACACAACTGGATTAATTTGATAGAAATATTATTAGAAAATTAAGACAATAAGTAAAATTGAAGAAAAAGAAGAAGAAAGGAAAGAGTGAGGAGGCATAGGAAAAGGAGGAGGAAGAGAAGGAGGGGAGGGAGGAGGGAAGGAGGAAGATGAGAGGCGGAGGAGTGTTTGGGAGGAAACGAAAAGGAGGAAATTGAGAAGGTTAGAAGGGAAGAAGAGATGACGTGAGGAGGAGGAGGAAACAGGAGGAGGAAGGGAAGGAGGAAGGGAAGGAATGAAGGAAAGAAAAAAAAGAGGAAGAAAAGTGGCGGAGGAGTGTTTTGGAAGAAAGGAAGAGGAAATTGAGAAGGTTAGAAAGGGAGAAGAGATGAAGTGAAGAACGAGAGAAAAAAATAATTATAAAAATAAGGAAAGGCCAAAGGGGAGAGGAGAGGCGAGGAAGATTGAGAGAGAGGAAATATCGGAAGACAGGAAGGAAGGAATGGAGAAGGGGAAGGGAGAGAAAGAAAGAGGGAGAGAAAAAAAAGAGAGAGGAGGGGAAAATAGGAAAGTATTTTTATCTGAATTATAAAGTAAATAACATAAGAACATAAGAACGTAGGAGTCTGCAGGAGGCCGGTAGGCCTGTACAAGGCAGCTCCTTTAAGCCTAAGCTCCCGTGAATCTAACCCCACCTAATATCGCTGTCCATGAATTTATCTAATCTATTTTTCAATGTGACAATTGTATTGGCACTCACGACCTGACTGCTAAGCCTATTCCACTCATCCACCACTCTGTTAGTAAACCAATTTTTGCCTATGTCCCTGTCGAATCTGAATTTATCCAGTTTAAACCCATTACTACGTATCCTACCCGGTTCTCTTACCAACAAAACCTAATGAATATCCCCCTTATTAAAGCCCTTAATCCATTTATAAACCTCGATCATGCCTCCACGCACCCTTCGACTTTCTAGAGAATGCAAGTTTAACTGTTTCACCTCCTCCTCCTCCTCCTCCTCCTCCTCCTCCTCCTCCTCCTCCAGTCATTATTTTTTACGACTTTTTAAAAACTTTCTAATATGACAAAATTAAGAGGAGGACCACCCATTTATTATATTAACAGAATCACCACCACCACAACCACCACCATTACCACCACCACAACCACCGCCACCATCACCATTATCTCCTCGCACTTATCACCTTCAACACCATTTCTTGCATCACCACCATTGCATCTCTACCATGAAGGAAGGATGGAAGGAAGGTGGAAAGGTAGGAAGGAAAGAAGGAAGGAAGGAAGGTAGGAAAGAAGGAAGCAAGGAAGGAAGGAAAGAAGAAAGGAAAGTAAAAAGGAAGAAAAGAAAGAAAAAAAAGGAGGATGAATTATATATGAAGATGACAGAAAGAAAATGGAAAGGGGAAAAAAATAGGGGGAGTGAATAATGTGAGAAAATATATATATAATGCCCTCTCTCTCTCTCTCTCTCTCTCCAATTTCAAGTCAAGGTTTCTATTTACGTAACTAGAGAAGGAAAATTGTGTTGCAAATTAAATTTCAATCTCTCTCTCTCTCTCTCTCTCTCTCTCTCTCTCTCTCTCTCTCTCTCTCTCTCTCTCTCGGGCATATACACACTTTTTTCTCGTTTTGTTTTTTGTTTTTTCTTGGGTGCCTCCTCCAATATATATTAAAAGAGGGAAGGGTCATCTTTCCCTCGTTTTCTTCCTCCATATCTTAATTTTCTTCCTCCTCCTCCTCCTCCTCCTCCTCCTCCTCCTCCTCTTCTTCTTCCTCCTCCGTCTCTCACTCTCTCTCTCCCCCCATCAAGCCCCCTATCCGTCTCCTCTCTCTCTCTCTCTCTCTCTCTCTCTCTCTCTCTCTCTCTAAAATATGCCATTCTCTCATTACGAGGGCTAAAGAATGAGAGAGAGAGAGGCTTCAACACTCCCTGGGGCGCCCCGCCTTCGCCTCCCCCTGGGTTCTACGTTCGCCCACACCCTCACCTATTAGGCATAAACTTCTCACCCCTGGCCTTTTCTCCTGGGTACAGCGATGCCTTCCAACGGCAGCCGGCAGCGCAGAGGTTGCTGGGATGAGCTTCGCATTGTATCGGCCAATCTGCGGGGATTCCACACGAACGTAGGCGAGCTCACGCACAGCTTCGTTCGTGTGCACAACGCCGACTTAGTGTTCATGTCCGACACCTTCCTGGACAATAATGTGCCCCAAAACTCAGTGAGAATAAAAGGATATTCAGCCTGGGTCAGGAAGGATCGGAATACACAGGGCGGAGGGGTTGCCCTCTGTTACAAATCATCCCTCAGTGTTGTGGTGCTGGACACGCCCATACCCGCGGGGCTCGAGGTGATATGTGTTTAAAGTGCTCAGTGTCGGAGGCCGGGGGGCTGTTACAGACCCCCATCACAGGGACCAGCCCTGACGGCATACCTATCTGACAACCTCGACCGCCTCATGACGGCCCACCACTGAGCATGTATATGACCAGTAGCCCTATGTAATTGTATATTATTCTATTTTTCATTAGTAGGGTAGCTGAGCAGAGGGTCGGTTTTTAGAAAGGACTCACCATACATCCTTTAACCGGTAAATCCCCTAAAAAGGCTCAAGATGTGGTATAAATAGAGAGAGAGAGAGAGAGAGAGAGAGAGAGAGAGAGAGAGAGAGAGAGAGAGAGAGAGAGAGAGAGAGAGAGAGAGAGAGAGAGAGAGAGAGAGAGAGAGAGAGAGAGAGAGAGAGAGAGAGAGAGAGAGAGAGAGAGAGAGGGAAAGGGAAGGAGAGAGGGAGAGAAGGAGGGAGGGAGGGAGGGAGAGAGAGAAAGAGGGAGGGAAGGAGAGAGGAAGGTAGGAGAGAAAAAAAAAAAAGAGGATAAACCGGTGAAGGAATGTGGAGAGAAAGGGTGAGAGAGAGAAAGAAAGAATGGAGGAAAGATTGAAGAGAGGAGAGGAATGGAATATATAGTGAGAGAGAGAGAGAGAGAGAGAGAGAGAGAGAGAGAGAGAGAGAGAGAGAGAGAGAGAGAGAGAGAGAGAGAGAGAGATGAATGATAGACTGACATATATATATTTAATTGAGAATGACGACAGGATTGAGAGACAAAAACAATAACAAAAACATAAATCAAAACAAACAAACAAACAAACGAGAACGAAAACCCAATAAATAAATAGAAGTGATAGATAGAGGCGGAGGAGGAGGAGGAGGAGGAGGAGGAGGAGGAGGCGATAATAAAGTAGGAGAACAAAGAGAAGTAATTAGACTTATTTAGTTACTATATAATGAAGATAAATGGACATTCTCTCTCTCTCTCTCTCTCTCTCTCTCTCTCTCTCTCTCTCCATACATGAACCAATATCATAACAATCTTTCCTCTTCAATCCCACCCTGACCCCCTCACCGTTAGTTTCCCTTTGACCGCTTTGATCACCCCCCCCCTCTCTCTCTCTCTCTCTCTCTCTCTCTCTCTCTCTCTCACACACACACACACACACACACACACACACACATACACACACAATAAGAAGAACAAGAACAGGAAAAGGAACGGAAACAAGAAGAACAGGAAAAAAAATAAGAACGAAAAGCAAGAAAACGAGGAACAAAAATAATAATAATAATAATAATAAATAAATATATATATAAATGAATAAAAGATAAACGACAACGGTCACACTCACAATCAACACATGTTTTTTTTTGTTGCCTTCCTTTCTTTTCTTAAATAATATAATAAATGTTTCTCTTTTTTTTCTCTCTTATGGGTGGTGAAGGAATGAGCAGAAGTTGGAATGATTTTTTTTCCCTCTCCGCCTCCTTCCTTTTCTTCTTTTTTTTTCTTTTCCAGGGCAGGGAAGAGAAAAACAATGAGTGACCAACCACAGAAAAAGAAGACAAATGCGCCTAATAAAAAAGGAGGAGGACAAGGTGGAGGAGGAAGAAGAGGAGGAGGAGGAGGAGGAGGAGAGAGGAGGGGGAAGGAGGAGAAAGAGGAGGAAGAAGGAAGAGGAAAAAGAAAACTAGAAAAAAAATGAGACGAAATAAGAAAATAAAAATTAAACAGACAGACAGACAAACAGACAAGCAGACAGACAGAGACAAACAGACATATAGTTTGACATCAAAATATACATAAACAAAAGACTTCACATACCTACTTCAAAAGACAACCGAGAGATGGCATGTTAATCCCCCCTTCATAAATCTGAAATGAAACAAAAATATATATAATTAACAAGCAATACGAAGTAAACAAACACACAAACAAACAAACAAACAAACAGACATAGACAGACAGATAAAAACAAAGAAAGACACAAACCACCACTAAACCACAATCTCTCTCTCTCTCTCTCTCTCTCTCTCTCTCTCTCTCTCTCTCTCTCTCTCTCTCTCTCTCTCTCTCTCTCTCTCCTCATGGGACTGAAGACCAGCAGGAAGGGATCAAACTTACGAGAGAGAGAGAGAGAGAGAGAGAGAGAGAGAGAGAGAGAGAGAGAGAGAGAGAGAGAGAGAGAGAGAGAGAGAGAGAGAGAGAGAGAAGGGGCAAAGGTGAACCAGACACCTGACACGCGGATGACTGACTGGATGACTGACTGACTGGGTGGATGACTGGAAGAGTGAAAAAGTGGATGAATGGATGACTTACTGACTGGGTGAATGGATGACTTAGAAAACCACATCCATTCCATCCATTCCCACTCATTCCAGGTATTCCCATCTCTCTCTCTCTCTCTCTCTCTCTCTCTCTCTCTCTCTCATGACTATATGTATAAGAAGGGATTTGAGATACCGTACTGAAAATAAGACCCGTACTCTCAGACCCTCTCGGCTCTCATAACTATTTCCTAAGTCCACAAAGCAGATTAGTCGGGTTCTCACGAGTGTTTTTATTTTCACATTCATGGTGCAGAAGCCTTATCAAACTATCACTAGGCTCATAAAACTACCCATGGAAATACTCGCAAACAACCACCTCTACGAAAGCCTTGTTAAATGTGAGTGTGTAGGCCTAGATATGTTTGTGAATACGGGGCTATATGAGGGAATTTTCCGGGACCAGATTTTATCATAATTTATTGTATACTGCACAGAGGCCTAACGAAATTTCTATATGATATTTATTCTACATTACAGAGAGACTTTTTTTGGAATGTTGGTTTTGCTCACGTATTTCTCAGACTCTCAAATATTTCGAGGCTTACACACCCCACGGGCTTCCGTAGAGACTGTTGCGGGTACTATTTCCTTGGGTAGTTTTAGGAGCGAAGTGATAGTTTGACAAGGCCACTGCACTATGTACGTGAAAAACTACATATGGGGACCCGACTCATCTCCTCTGTGACCTTTGGAAGTAGTTGTTTTGACAGCCGAAAAGTGTTTGAGAATACTGGCCGAAGAAACATACTAACGACAGTCCTTGGAGCGAAATGTAAACAGAGACTTGTGGCGCCATCTAGCATCTTGAAAACGAGTTAATATTGAATGGGTAACAAGAAGTAATCCCTTAATACGTTGATCTGCTTGGTCTACTCTGCTTAGCGCTCTCTCTCTCTCTCTCTCTCTCTCTCTCTCTCTCTCTCTCTCTCTCTCTCTCTCCTCCCCCAAGTCTTCGGGGACGCTCTTTCTTCCTCTTCTCTCCTTCCTTCCTCTCCCTTCCTCTCCAGCTCAAACTATATTCCCGAGAGAGGAAATAGCTCTCTCTCTCTCTCTCTCTCTCTCTCTCTCTCTCTCTCTCTCTCTCTCTCTCTCTCTCTCGACGAAATGCCTCCGAAATGCCAGATTCTTCAAGCGAAAAAAGAAAAGCACAGGAAGACACAAGCGAGAAGGAGGAGAAAAAAAGTAGAAAAATATTTAAAAGGGCGAGAAAATGTTTGTAAGAAGAAATATTTTTTTACGACAATATTAAAAGAAAATATTAACTAAGTGCGAAGTGAGATATGGAAGAGAAATATTTATATCTTTTGGTAATTAGTAAGAATAAAAGTTGGGGGCACATGCTATAGCTGCGCGTGGCGGCGGTGCTCATCTCCGTCCCGTTAGCCAGTGTGACACCTGCGTTACCACAGTTTACCTTCCCCATGTTTCCCAGGTACCCTTTTATCGACCATTCCGAAAAAAAGGTAAACAGCTGGGTGGGCTGCACGACGACTGCCCAGACCGGGATTCGAACCCAGGCCCGCAGATTCGTATTCAGGGACGCTAATCACTGCACCGTGGAAGCGCTCTGGTTATTAGCTGAACAAATACTATAAAAGAGGGAACTTGATATATGTATAAATCTTAGTCTGTCTTTTGTTTAATATATGAAAAAGCACACACACACACACACACACACACACACACACACACACACACACACACACACACACACATACACACAGCTTCGCACCACCACACAAAACAAAAAATAAAACACCCACGGCACAAATTGTTATAAATCGGTTTTGCTTTTAATCTATTCGCTCCATGTGTGTGTGTGTGTGTGTGAGAGAGAGAGAGAGAGAGAGAGAGAGAGATCAAAATAGCGTGGAGGCGAGAAATGACTTGCAAATTCACTTAAATAATGAATAATGATCTCTCTCTCTCTCTCTCTCTCTCTCTCCCCCCCGCCACCCCTCTCACTCTCTCCTCCTCCCCCCCCTCCTCCCCCCCCCTTTAACCTCCTTTTCTCATTAATTAACAGCCTATCCGCCCACCGTCTCATTAGGGGGACATTAGGTATAAGTAGGCATAGTTATCCCCTTAGTGGGTTACGGTGCATAGTAATGACAGGTGTAGGCTTACCTGTGTGTAGGCCTAATAGTGGTTCTTGATATCAATTTGAGGATGGGGGAAGGGAAGGATTTGGGGAGGGTTGAAGGACTATTGTATTTCTGTTTCTTTCCTCTCCTTCAATCCTAAGTGTGTTGGGGGGTGGGGGGGGGGTTCTAACACATAATTTGAGTAGATAATTTATACGTATAAGGTTTAACGTGAAATGGGGAAAGGAGGAGGAATTTTGCGAGGTGAAAAGGACTGTACTATTTTTGTCTCCTTCCATCCTTGAATTCTAAGCAGGGTTTTTTTTTTTTTCTAAGAGGTCTATACTATTTTTATTTCCTTCCTTCCGTGAATTCTAAGGAGGGTTTTTTTTTTTAAGAGGTCTATGCTGTTTTTGTTTCCTTCCTTCCTTGAATTCTAAGTAGTTTTTTTTAAGAATTCTATACTATTTTTTATTCTTTCCTTCTTTGAATTCTAAGTAGGTTCTGCTTTTCATTGTTTTCCTACTTTTTTTTGGAATTGGTATACATATAAGGTTTAACGTGCAAAGGCAGAAGGATTTTTGTACGATAAAACACACACACACACACACACACACACACACACACACACACACACACACATACACACACCTATTCTATATTTTTTTTTTTCTTTTCTTGAATCCTAACTGTTTTTATTATCTAGTATTTTGGAGTAGGCATACATATAAATAGCTAACGATACTGTATACATGCATTCATACATACACTTACAGCCGTTCTCCAAGTTATCCCTAATACGAGAGGTCGGTTAGTATACCAATTCAAAAAAAACTATACGACAGCTTCTAAATAATTTCTCACTGTCTTCCTTTCCCTTCCATACCATTACCAACTCAAAAACCTATACCACGAGAGCTTCTAAACAATACCTCACCATCTTAGGAATCAACATACAGCCCTTCGTATCACTATGCTTTCCCTATTTGCGCCACACTATCATTGTAACAGAAATAGAAAAAGAAAATGTGTTTGAAGTAGTCACCCATAAAAGTGCCTCTCGGAAAGCTTGTATAGAAAACGAGAACTGGCATAGTGCTATTCTTCAAACGTTCAAACTGATCTGAGGGAATACCTATGATGAGAGAGAGAGAGAGAGAGAGAGAGAGAGAGAGAGAGAGGGGGAGTGGATGTATAAAGGGGAACGGGAGGAAGGGAAGAAAAGAACGAAAGGGAAGAAAGGAAAAGGAGGAGAGAATGGAAAGGAACTGAGTGAGAATGGAATAGTAGCCAACCGAGAAGGATGAAGGAAGTGAGGAAAATCCGAAGAAGAGTATGGGAAAAGGAGAGGAAAGAAGGAGAGAAGGAAGTGAAGTATGTAGGAAAAGAAAAGGAGGGGAAGAAAGAAGGCATTAGTGAGGGAAAAGGAGGCAAGAAAAGAAGGAGAATGGGAGAATAGGAGAGAAGGGAGAGAGGGACGGAGAAAAGGGAATACGTTTTCTTTGAGCTAATATTATTTACGTCGTGGAGAGAGAGAGAGAGAGAGAGAGAGAGAGAGAGAGAGAGAGAGAGAGAGAGAGAGAGAGAGAGATGACGACAAAAGGAAAGTAAAAGAAAAATAAACAAATATAGAGAAAGAAAAATATAGAAAGAAGAAAAGAACAAATAAAACACATAAGAAACCTGAGAAACCACACCAAACATCCGAACTTATTTTTTTTTTCTTTCCTTGTCGACATGAACTTGCATACAAATATCCTTCCTCTCTCTCTCTCTCTCTCTCTCTCTCTGCCACAGTTACGTAATATGCACCCAAGTTAACCCTAAACACCCACACGCACACACACACACACACACACACACACACGTATCATCCTTGTCTTACTCTGAGATTCACGTAATTGTACATACCATTCTCACCTGTCAAGTTACCTGCCACGGGAATAAGGTGGTCTTAATTAACGTCAGCGTCATTAGTATAGACAATTAGGTGTTAATGAGCTTGCCCTGAGAGAGAGAGAGAGAGAGAGAGAGAGAGAGAGAGAGAGAGAGAGAGAGCAGTAGGCTATTCCACACACACACACACACACACACACACACACACACACACACACACACTGTACCTGAGAAATGCACCTGACACCTAATTATTCCCTTGTCCTCTCTCTCTCTCTCTCTCTCTCTCTCTCTCTCTCTCTCTCTCTCTCTCTCTCAATCTCAATAAGGCTACCAGTGTTGAGGTAACCTAAAGATTATCAGAACACAGACAGAAAGACAGACAGACAGACAGACACAGACAGACAGACAGACAGACAGACAGAGAGAGAGAGAGAGAGAGAGAGAGAGAGAGAGAGAGAGAGAGAGAGAGAATACGTATAAATGGAAAAAAATATAATAATAATAATGTGAATAAGATAAAATATAGATAACTAAAGAATAGTCTAGATACAAACAAGTCTGACCGTGTTCATGGTGACGTACATTAGTTTAGCCTATTTGGGGCGTTCGGAGGGGGGCAAGGGAGAACAGTTACCTCCCCTTGGAAATCTGTTATAAACTCTCAGATATATTCTCAGACGCTTCCGCCTCTCACATCAACTATTTCCAAAGCCCAAAAAGGAAATTAATCGGGTTCTCATGAGAGTTTTTTTCACGTTCATGGTACAAGAGAAGGATCACACTACCAGCTGGAGCATTTATCTTCCCCTGAAAATGCCCACAATGCCTACGAAAGCCTTGTCAAATAATTATGTGTGCCTGGGCGCCGGAGTGTTAAGAATAGCCTACGGCCCATAGTCCCGTTCACACTCCCCTACCTTCTAGTAAACTGTTGAAAATATGAAATTAGATGTTATTATATATAAGACCTAGAACATATTGACTTGGCCCCCTTAAAAAAATTCTACTGACGCCCCTTTACTACCTCAAACGAATCTTAAGCCCGTATTCGTAAGCGTACCGACGCCTCAATTCGCCTGTTGAAGCCTCTCTTAGAAACTGATGGGGTTTTCATAGGCTGTTTTGTGTTTGGCAATAAGATGGTATAATTCTTAGACGCTTCCACCTCTCTCATCAACTATTTCCAAAGGCCAAAAAAGTCAACTGAATTCTAATGAGTACTTTTGAAGGTTCATGGTACAGAAGGAAGATCAAACTACCACCAGGGCCATAACAAAACCAAAAGGAATGGCCCAAAGTCTTGTGAAAGCATTGTTAAATATGTGAGCTTGGCCACCGAAACGTTTTAAAATATGACCCATAATTGCTGTACACGACTTATGGACCACGAACGGAAAAATCACCCAAGAAAACCCGGTTACTTTTCTGTGCCCTTAGGATAGTCGTAATGGAAGAGCCCGATACGTTTAATTAAAAATATGGCCCTTATATTTGCCATTTATTAGGTTACTTGCCAATAGTTGAGCCGCATTCTTCCACTCCCACCAGAAGCACTGGATAAACATCATTAATAGAGCTCACCTACACACTGCCACTGACCACTATTATCAAAGACCAAATATTCTTATAACGATTATCTTCTGGAGTGTTTTAGGGGGATAGTTAAGCTGTGGGTCTCTTAACTTTGATAAATGGCATCCTTATTTATTTTCCCCTACAAGAACGCTGTCTGCGGGTCCGTGGCGCGGTGGGGACACGACCAAGCTTAGGTCTAAATAATAAAAGCTCGTGAACACATTAGCGGCCTCACCTGGCTGGGTCACGGAGAGGAAGCACAGGAAATGATCTGTAAACATCGGCCTGAGGAAGAACTGGGAAGAACAATACCCGCCATGCTTGTTTGTCCGTGACGTCACTGCTAAAGCCCCCGCTGTCGGCAACTCTGACGTTTGCGCTGTTCCTGTACAAGAATGTGGAGATGAGTGGCCAAAAGTGGTCACTTTCGGATGGAGGTGTCTTGACTCCTCTTGAATGAGTTCAAGACATTGGCAGGAGGAAAAACAGACGACTGCTGTACATTAGGCTATATCTTTTTTTTTTTTCTAGGCTTCTTAGTGTATAACATGCAAAACTTGACTACGGTACACAAAAAATTGTCCGAATAAATGCCCTCCAATATAGCTATTAATTAACATATATAAATGTGCTCCCCCCTTTACACTACTATTATTAGGGAAAGCGTCCTGCTTGCATGATCTTGGAGTTGATCTTGATGTTAGAGGTGACTTGGGATTTCTTTCCTGTCAGCAGGTTTTAAAACGGCAGCTCCTGTGATATAACGGCAGCAAAGACTTGCCCGGAGGGACCCCCGGGCTTGGGTGGGCGAGACGACGCGCCCCCTGATGCATGCCCCCACTTATTTATCTATTTATTCATTTATTATTATTATTATTATTATTATTATCATTATTATTATGAGGTCCTTACTGTTATAATAATGTTATTTACTCTATACCTTTAGAGTAGCGGCTCCTGATTGGTCAGTGGCTCCAAACATTCCCGAGCATCGCCGCCCCGCGCGCTGATTGGCTGCCGCAACCTTGCTGCGCGCTGATTGGCCGAGGGATTCAAACGCTTGGACCTTTAAATCCCCGCTGCACGCCTCGGAGAGAAGGGCGCCTATTTTAGCCTTTTTCGTGCCCTTTACTCCTTACCCATGAGTGCCAAGGCCATTAAAGGGCGCCAGTGAGGTAAGGCATAGATGAGTAAGGTCAGTTAAGGCTGTAATGGCGGGGCAAGGCGGGAAATATGGGTTAGATATAGTGGGGGCTGCTTAGGGCTTGGGAGAGGAGAGCAGTGTTCGTTGTTTGTTTGTTAGTGTTTATTTGATGTGTTTGTGCGTGTTTGTTTGATCTGTTTGTGCATGAGAGAAGGGTCTGGGAGGTGTCCATGGCCCTGGGCGTGACAGACGTGAGTTATATAGCGTTTAATTTTTTTTTCGTAGACACTTTCTTAGCTTATTTTTGCCCATAAACTAAACTAATGCAAGACAAATGAGCTCACTACTCTTTTACTACTATTACCACTACTACCCACTAACATTAATGCCTGTGCCAGACTAATAGGCTCTGGCAATGTCCTTAAGAAGCCCTTCCTCCCCTCCCCGTGCTCGTTACAAGCCTAGGGGCATTTATTCGGGTGTTTATTCTAATTTCAGGTGTGTGTGTTTTATTTGCAGGTGGTGTGAAAACTCCTGACCTGCCTGCTATCAAGGAATCATGGCTTACTTTGAGGTAAGGATTGGTTTTATTCTTCTGTTAGTCTATAAGCAGCTACCTACCAGTACCTATAGTTTTGCTCCACCACCCCAAAGTACCAAGTATGACTTCATGCTGTGGGTCAAGATACAGGCCAAAGAATTTAAACACGCTGCCTAGGGAAGTAACAGAAATAAAGAATGCTCAGTGGATGAGTTCACATAAAGTCTCGATACTTTCTTGAGGGTGGTGCCAGGCTGTACTGCAAGTGGCTGCAACAACAAACTCACTACCAGGCCAAGTGGCCCTCACCATTAGGGACACCAGGGTTGGATACATCAGTGGACTGCTGTGACTGTAAGGCATGGGCCTCTAGATGTAGTAGATGAGACTAAGTAAACTACATAATCATGCCAGTGTAGCCGATCCATATGAAACATTTAGGGTGGCGGCTGTGATCCAGGAGGAGGTGGAGCTAAACTACACATTTACTGATTGTACTTGGTTTGTCTCACCTACTCTTATAAAAATATAAAAATAAAAATAAAAGCTCAAGCACTTCTAGACAAGCCCAAGTAAGTCAGTCAGTCATGCCTCTCCTTCATCATTCTTGCTCTTTGTCCTTCGCATCCTAAAAAATAGCTTCAGACATGAGATTTTTAATTTTTTTATCAAAATTTTATATAATATATATATATATATATATATATATATATATATATATATATATATATATATATATATATATATATATATATATATATATATATATTACACACACGCATACACACCAAAGCATCTTCCTTGCCTGAACCTAACCACGTACCTTCTACCTCCCACCCCATAGATCAGCCCCGGCCAGAAGCAGCGGCAGCACGCAGCAGCAGTGGCAGCAGCAGCAGCGGCTGAGGAGGTGCCAGTGCTGCGGCTCACCCACTTCACACATCCTCCCAAGCTGTGCTTTGAGAGGGTCAAGCTGGGCACCTCCTGCCGCCGACGCCTCCGTGTTCTCAACCCCAAGGACCAGACTCAGCGGGTGAGGGTTTACTATTTTTTTAATTTTTTTATTTATTTATATATATCTTCCTTTTCTATTGTGTCTTTTTTCTTTCTTTTTATCATTTGTCTATTATATAGTTTTATATCTATTTTTTTTTTTTTTTTTTTTTTTTTTTTTTTTTATTAATCCATAAAAGGGTACCTGGGGAAACCTGGGGAAGGTAAACTGTGGTTACCTGGATGTTATACTGATTGTGTTCTGGGGTGGCAGACTCTTATCCACCCCACACCCCACAGCATATGCCCCCAACTTTACCTTGTCCATTTCACCTTTGGACTAATGTCACACCAGCAGGACCTGAAGCTTTCTCATCTGTTCCTCCTGTTCATCTATTGTACCTATACCTATATAACATCTTATTTGCCTATCACTGCAGTAAGCTTAGAATGTTAATACTTACAATAGAGATAAAGATAAATAGATCACTGTACCATTTCCTTATCACCCCATTCTCCTCCACTTTCTCAGGTTAATTGCAATGAACAGAAGGTTAAATAGAACACTTCATATCCTTCCTAACACCTTCTCCTTCTTACTCTCCAGTGAAAGGTTCCTGTTCTTATGACAAAATCTCCTTTTTAACACCCCGTTCTCCTCTTCCTTTCTCTCAGTTAATTGCAATGAACAGAATGTGAAATAAAGCATTGAATCTTCTGAACACTTACATCTGTTTCTCTTAATTTCTACCTATGTAAAAGGTGCTTATGACACTGAATCTCTTCTTTTAACACCCATTTCTCCTCCTCTTCCTCCTCCTTTCTCTATGGTCATATGTGAAAGGTTCTTACGACACTGAATCTCTTCTTTAACTATCCTCCTCCTTCCTCTTTCTCTCAAGTCATAAATGAAAGGTTCCCATGTTTTTATGACTGAATATCTTTAACATCTTCTCGTCTTCTTCCTTCTCTCTCAGATCATCTGCGAGAGGTTCCCCAAGGCTGAGACAGGGTTTGCATGGGAGGAAGAGTTGCTGGTGCTGGAGCCAAGCCAGAGCGTTGAGATTGAGCTGTGGTGGACCCCGACACAGGAGGGTGGGGCCAGGGAGACGGTGCTGTGGCGGACGGACATTGGTGTACGCGCCCAGACTGTCCTCATTGGCTCCTGTGTTGATCCCAGGCCTAAAAAGGTATTGTTGCTCTCTCTCTCTCTCTCCCCCCCTAACCCAGTAGCAGCGACGGGACAAATTTGTGGCTTTACCGTGTAGCGGCGACAGGCCAAATTTGTGCCATGATATAAACCCCCAAAAATAGATGATACATAATCTGATCACAAATGCTTTGATATATATTATGAAATGGTTTGTGTGAGGGATGATTTTTTCTCATTTTCTCGCTTAAATGGACCATTAAGGAACATGATCCCCGCTGCTACTGGGTTAAGGGAACTGTCTGATAGAAATATTTGGAAAAAAAGAAGTAGCGAAATATTCCAGTAAATTTTCACATGTTCGTGTATCTTTCGGCCTCCTTGTGACAAAGTTTTACAGCAAATTTCACAAAAAATAAAGTTGTGGCATTTTCCCCTCCCTCCCCCATCGAGTGACTTGTCACAGTTTGCATTGGCAGGCGCTCACACTGATTTTTTAATTTTTTATTATTATTTTTTATAAATGTCCAGTAATATTTTTTGAGAATTAACAAAGTTTATTTAGTATTTTTCATCAACATTGTCTCATGCTTAACAAAGAAATATTGCATTTTATTTTTTCTTTTCTTCCAAAAAAAAAAATAATAATTTTTCAATTATTTATCATGCAGTTCATATGAAGTCTGGCATGGAACCTCTCTTTACTGGTATACATAACATATTAGGAATTCATGAAAATCGGTCAACAATAATGTATAATTAATAAATTTTTGTCAGATAGTCCTCTTAATTACGTATAATTTTATATATGTTATCGTTTTCCTCACATTCTCCTTCACGCCATCGCCACCTCAACACCCTCTCACAACACCTGTCTTATCTACCTTCCCATAAACAGAGAGGGCGTGGCCGGGCTCCTCTCAGGCCCCAGAACACAAACGTAGCCCCATCTCGCCCAAGGACCAAGCCTGTCAAAGCCGTTCCTGCCCCGCCACTCCTTAACCGGGGCAGCCGAGGCAATGGTAGCCATGGAAATGCTGAAAATAGACCCCCAAGACCTTCCCAGGCTCCCTTATTTGACAATGGGGGGGTTATGCCAAAATGTTTTAACTTCGCCAAAACTCTGCCTGCTACTAAGGTAAGTATGCATGACTTTCACTAGGCTTTCTACTCAAGCTTAATCCTATGCTCTCCAGATTCCTTATTCAAGAGTTAATCAGTATCTTCATTCTTCCACACTTGTTCATAAATCTACCTAACCTACATTTAAAGCTTTCATTTTTTTGCTATTTACATCACAGACTTGTTCACTGACTGGTACTTTATCCACTTCCCTTTCAGTAACCTAGTTTTAGCCTGTTTCCTTCTCAAACCTTTTGTCATTCAATTTCACAACTTGTCCACACTGCTACAGGCACTAACACCTTTTAAGTGGTAGGGAAAGTAGAGTATTCCTAATTGCTATCATATCAAACTTAGCATTAATTTAGACGCACACAACCCTAGCACTTCTGAGATATTGCACTTGCAGGATGTGAAGGAGGAAATAGACCACCTTATGTACACCCCATAACCCCTTCATCTTCTCTTCCCATCTTAGCACCACCTCATCTCTCCTCTCTTCTCCCCTCCTTAGACGACATCCAGAGCCAGCGTGGGCCCACAAGTACTTCAGCCACTTAACAGGCAGGGCAGCAACAACAACACCCTGCCTGCCCACCGAGTTACCAGCACGCCCGTCACCTCTGCTGAACCCCTCAACAACCTCTCCCTCTCCTCTGTTGAGTCAGAACAGCTAGTCTCTATCTCCTCCACATCCTCCTCCTCTACCACCACCACCACCAGGACGGGGAACCATCATGTCATGTGGAAGGACTCTGTGGAGGTGCAGGAGGTGGTGGAAGTGGAGTATCAGGAGCAGGTGGAGTATCAGGAACAGGTGGAGTACCATTGGTCTACTGAACAGGTGGAAGAGTTCTCTCGTCCACCAGCGTGCCGCCAGACATTTACTGGCCGAGGCATGGCTCCCCCACCCCCACCGGATGCTCATAGATGGGTGGAGGAGGTGGACACATGTTCATCACGCCGGGAGACATTCACCGCCCTCAGCATGGCTCCCCCGCCTCCCCCAGAGGCTCACAGACGGGTGGAGGAAGTGGATGCACGCCGCCAGACCTTTACTGCCCACAGCATGGTCCCCCCACCCCTCCCAGAGGCTCAGGCAGAGGTGGAGGAGGTGGGTGCCTGCTCATCACGCCGCCAGACCTGTGTGCCAACAGCTGCACCACAGGAGACCTTCCGTGAGGTGAAAGGGGACGCCCTGCCCACCTGTCCCCTCCCCAACACCCCCCTGCGCCGCCAGACCTACGTGGCAGTGCCCCCAGAGGTCTTCAGCCCTGTGGTGGGGGGGCACCTCCCTGCCTGTGAGGTGGAAGCTTCTCCAATGAGGCGCCAGACTTTCATCAAGGACCAGCAGTGTGCCCCGTCACCCCCCTCACCGCTGTACCAGACGTCCTCCCATCGCCCCCTGCCCCTCAGCCCCGAGACACCCTGCCTCCAGCACCCGGCCTTCACCCCCCGCGCTGCCTCCCCCTCCCTCAGCCAGCTCCTGGACCGGGTGTCACTGGAGGTGTCCCCCGCCACCCCGCTGCCCCAGCCCCGCCGGGGGAGCCTCGCTGCCTTCATGGCCAGCTGCCAGGACCTGCTAGAGAGGCTGGACAACAGCAACCTTCTCCACACGCCCCGGGAGGCTTCCCCCGGGGCCGAGGCAGAGGAGGAGGAGGAAGAAGAGGAGGAGGTGATGTGCACTGCCCCCACCACACCCATGACTGCCCCTGCCACACCTGCCTCAGAGTACGAGAGTGCCCCCAGCACACCTCCATCCCCCCCACACCAGGAGAATTTTAACATCACCCAGGAGTTCCCCACACCCAAGATTGGGGGCATGGCCGGCCACCTTGAACACTCCTCGTTCCTGGAGAGCCAGGAGGACACACTGTCCCTCCAGGCCTCCCCCGAGCAGGTGTCCCCGAGCCGGCTGAGCAGCGGCACTATCACCATGGAGACGTCCATCCTCCACCCCTCGGACCTCATCACCGTGCACACACCACCTGGCCCACCCTCACCACACACCACCACACACCCTGCAGCTCCTCCCACATCACCCAGTGATGCCACACACACCCTCCTCCCCACCACACACTCACCGTACCAGAGTGAGGCTCTCAGTGAGCTCCTGATGTACAAAGTCTCACCTTCCTCCCCCTTGCAAGACACCCTGGGAGGAGAGACTTTCTCCCCCATTAAGGGCGAGATCACCCTGGGAGCATTCGCTTTCTCCCCAACGCACAACCCAAGGAGATGCTCGACAGGGGTGAAGGAGGCGCCCCCAGAGGAATTACGGCGTCTGTCAGACAAGGGACGGCAGCTGATCTTCGAGGACCCTGAACACTGGAAGAAGTCTTCACTCTCAGCTTCCCTCACCACCTCCAGCCTGCTCTCAGAGGGTCTGGGGTATCAGGCACTGAGTACCATTGAAGAGGAGGAGACCCAAGGCACATTTATCATCAGTAAGAACCCCCAACACCACCAGAACAGCCTGAACTTTGGCCCCCATGCACCACCACCACCACTACCATCACTACCCACATTGAACAAGACTCATGACCTGCCTCGCCCTACCACTGCATTGCCTTCTGAAGAACCTAACTCTCCCACCAGGCCTTTAGAGCACCCACAGTCTCCTATCACACATGCAGAACAGCCCCATTCACCCACACACGCTGACCCCACAGACACACCACAGTCCCCTACCCCCACAGCCTCCCAAAGCAGTTCTGATCACCTCCACACCTCAGAATGGGGTGAAATGGCATCAACCACTTCACAAACAGGCAGCCCCAAGTCACCCCAAGCCACAGACCCCAACGAGAAAGGTAAAGGGGGTCTGATATTCATACAGATCTCCCCTGGGGGCTGTAAACGGCCACCAGAGGGACCCACTAAAGATTCAGTGCCCAAGAGGAGCCGTGTCACCCCAACCTCCGCCACAGCCCCAGCACCGGTTCCCCCGAAAGGCTTCCGTGCTGGCCCCGTCCCCCGCAGACCCACTGTGGTCGTCACCCGCAAGCACAGTCCCCCCAAGAGTTCCGTTTCTGGGGCTGGTGGTGTGAGAGGAAGGCCCAGAGCAGCCCCACAACCTCCAGGTTAGTATGTGTCTAGGTTGTTATGTATCATGGAAGGATGGAGAGGGCAGAAGCACATGAATGAGGAAGAATGTGTATGTCTAGGTTTTGTATGAGGAAGAAAGGAATGAAGAAAACAGAAGCATTTGAATAAGAAAGGATACATTTTTTAGATGGAAATTTGAGTGGAATAGTCTTGGGTTTGGCCTTGTTGTACTTGTTAATGGGCATACGGAGCTTCTCTTAGTTATTATAAATCAGGGGAGGAAAGATAGAGTTATAAATGGATAAGAAAGAGGGTGGAATAGCCTTAGTTTTGGTCTTGCTATATTTAATTAAGTACCAACACTGGCTTGATAACCTTCCTGTTGTTAGGTGATAGAAAGGGAAGGTAAAGAAAAGACGAAGAAATTACAGATGGGTATGAAAGATGATGGATGAGTTTAAGTGTTAGCCTTTCCTTTGTATTAGTAAAACTAGCATGAGGAGCTTCCTTAGGATATATATCAGGAAGAGAAGAAGAAAGAGTAGTAGAGAGGATGCGTTATAGGATACTGCACTGTAAACCATGTAAGGCATAAGTTACAGTGAATAAGAGAGGATTAAAGAGTTGACATTGCCCATCTTATAGTTTATTAGCACTGTGTTATAAATAGCTTCTCTAGGCTGTTGTTCTCTGTATCAGTAGAGGAAATTAACCCGGTAGCAACGACAGGCCAAATTTGTGGCTTGACCGTGTAGCAGCGACGGGCCAAATTTGTGCCATGGTATAAACCCTCCAAAATAGATGATACATAAACTGATCACAAATTCTTTGATATATATATTATGAAATGGTTTGTGTGAGTGATCATTTTTTTCTCATTTTTCTCGCTTAACCTGGTAACAGCGGGGATCATGTTTCTTAATGGTCCCTCCAAGCGAGAAAAATGAGAAAAAAATCACCCCTCACACAAACCATTTCATAATATATATCAGAGCATTTGTGATCAGATTATGTATCATCTATTTTGGGGGGTTTATATCATGGCACAAATTTGGCCCATCGCTGCTACACGGTAAAGTCACAAATTTGGCCCGTCGCTGCTACCAGGTTAAGTCTCATTAGTAAGTTTTATTAGCTTCCCCCTCACTCCCATTCTCTTAACGTTTACACTCAAACACACTCACACTAACATCCTCCTCATTTCCCTTTTCTTTTCAGGCACATCAGGAGCAAGAAAGAGCACAGCTGGACTAAAGAAGGCAGCCTCTAACCCCAACCTCCATGCCCCTAAACCTGCACCCACCCCATCCACCTCCCCTTCCACAAAGCACAACCACTCCACAGCCTCCCTATCCACTTCCTCCACTGCCACCTCCAAGCTTTCCAAGTCAAAATCCTCCTCCTCCCTATCCGCATCCTCTTCCTGCTCCTCTTTATCCTCCTCCTCCTCCATCGTGAGTCACCCGCCAGCCCCCAGCAAGGCCGAGAGAGTGAAGAAGGGAGGGCGTAGAAGCACCGGTGCCCCTGCTCTCCCCCGCCCTGCCTCCTCCTCTGCTCAGCCTCTTGCCCGCCTCACCCTCATCAAGGCGGCCAAGACAAGTATTGTGCATCACCCGAATCCATTTGCCGCCAAGTAAGTTTGTGTTTGCCAAATTGTTTTCTGTTTCTGTCTTTTCTGTTCTTGTTTTATGTAGTTTAAGACCCATATTTTCTCTTTTTTTTCATGTTTTCTTTTCTCCTTCCTTTTTTTCTTTTCATTTTTCTTTCTTTTTCCCTCCTTTTCCCTTTTTCTTCCTTCTTTACTGTACTGTAAAAACCACTTTTTTTTTTTTTTTTTTTTTTTTTTTTCCCCATCATATCACTATAATTATGGGGATACAGAGCGCACCTTAAATGTAATGTGAAACTACTTTGGGAAATAATAATTTTTTCATTTACATTATTCTGACATATCCCTCATTTCCACCACTTTCAAATCCTTTCCTTCTCAGTCCTTCCTTTTTCTTATCTTCCCATTTTTCCATAAGCTTGAAAAAATAATTCCACCTCTTCCTCCACCACAGGAACATGTTCTATGATGACCGCTGGATGGATAAGCAGATTGCCGGCTTCACCAAGTGGCTCAATTTCATCCTGACCCCACCGGAGGATGAGGATGTGGCTTCCAAGGTCAAGAAAGGTCAGTGTGGTGTTGTCTTTGCTGCCTATGACCTCTTTAATAACACTTCTATTTTATATATATTTATCTCTATTTTTTTTTTTTTTTTTTTTTTTGTTCTCTCTCTCTCTCTCTCCATTAGGTCATTAAACTTCCCCAACAAATGTTTTGTTTTCGTTTTGATTTCTTCTCCACCAAAACTTTTTTTCTGGTCAGTCAACCCATTTTTTAGTCTCAAGGTAGACAGATAATCCCAATTTTCCTATTAGGTCCATCACTGTTCTCTCCCTTCCATCAGCCTTTCTTTCTATTATTTTTGTCAAGGTCATTTTTAAATAACCTGAAAATCTTTCCCACAGTGGATTTGGGTAAGCTGTGGTCCGAGGCTGTCAAGAGGAAGGGCATCCCCGCAGCTCCCACCAAGGAGGCGCTGTCCCTACGCTCCTACTCAGCCCGCTGCCGCCTCAACCACCTGCGGAGGAAGGCTTGCGTGTTCTTCCAGCGCGAGGAGAACATCAAAGTGGTGGCCAGGCTGGAGAATGCCATCGACCGGGGCTACCTGACCATACGAGAGGACAGGTTAACGCACGCTGACCTAGGTGGGTGTTTGGAGTTATCTGGTGTGTGTCTGTGTGCTTGGAGTTATCTGGTGTGTGTTCCTGTGTGAATGAGCAAGTGTATGTGTGGGCATATATACAGATGCTATAAGGAGCAAACCACCACCTTCATACAGTGGTTAGCATGCCTGACTACAAATCTGCATCCCTGGGTATTTGACATGCAGCCTACCCAGCTGTTCATCCTTCTCTTGGGATGGTCAATAAATGGGTACCTGGGGAAACCTTGGGGAGGTAAACTATTAAGCCAGATGTTACACTGGCCCTGTGTTGGGTTAACGGGCTCTCCCGACACAGGCTCAAAGGGCCAGTGGTAAAGATGAGCACAGCCCCACATGCAGTAGTAGTGTAGGCTCCCAACTTTACCTTTTACCTTTATAATGAGTAGAGTGGTAAATACTGTGAGCATTGAAACTGAATGTATACCAAGTTTTCTTTCCATCTTTTTCTTCACTGTCTCTTAACCATTTTCATGTAGCATGGTTAATCATCGGGCCTGCCTTCCCTCTGAATATCTATGTAAACTTATTTCCTATCTACTCTGTCTCCCCTCAGGTCTAAAACAGCAAATGCTTCAACTGGCGCTGTGCTACAACCCGCTGTGGCTGCGTGTGGGCCTGGAGACAACCTACGGGGAGCTGCTTCACCTCAACAGCAATAGTGACATGACCGGCATCACACACTTCATCATTACCAGGTGTGTGTGAAGTGTGTGTTGGGGTGACGAGAAAATATGAAAGCCTAGAACCTCTTGAAACACTTCTTGTCTTCTGTATGGAGGATCATATTAAGAAACTTTCTTGACATTAATTAAATACAAGTTGAAACCATCAAAATTCCTACATCCAGGAGAAGAGGAACATAAAAAATAAGTATTAGAAGTAGTGGACAGAGGAGTGAATGGAGAGTGATGGAAAGGTTGGAAACAGGGATAGGAAGGAGGAGGAGTTCTTCCCTAAAGCAAGAAGGATGGCATGAAAAAAGGAGGGAAAGGAAATGGTTCTCTCATTCTTGGTTATGATTATGGTTGGAAACAGGGATAGAAAGGAGGAGTCATTACCTAAAGCAAGGAGGGATGGCATGAAAAAGGGGGGGAAAAAATGGTTCTCTCACTAATCCACTCCCTCCCAGGCTCCTCAACAACCCGGACATCGCCGCAGCTCACGCCCACCCCACTGTGCCTCACTCCTACCGACCCGGGTATGAGGCAGCTATTAAGGCCTTCCAGCTCAAAAAGTTCCTCCTTCTGGTCTTCTTCCTTGACAATGCGAAGGAGGCTCGGCTCATCGACCATGACCCTTGCCTCTTCAGGAAGGAGGCAGAACATAAGGTAGGAAGGGAGAAGGAAGAAGCTTAAAGGAGGAAAGAAGATGAGTATAAGGTTGATAGGGAGAAGGAAGAAGCTTAAGATATATGAAGGAGAAGGAAGATGAGTATAAAGTTGAAAGGGAGAAGGAAGATGCTAAAAGTGGGATATAGGAAGGAGATAGGCGAGTGTAAGGCTGAAAGAGATGGGAAGAGAGAAGGAAAAGGCTAAAAAATGGGACATGAGAAGGAGAAGGGAGGCTGAGTAAAGGGAGAAAAGGAGGAGGAGGATGCTAAAACTGAGACATGGGAAGGAGGAGGGAGGCTGAGTAAAGATAGAAAGGTAGAAAGAATAGGGTGAAAGTAGAAAATGGAGGAGGCTTATCATCAGAAACACCAACACCACATAAAAACTGGAAAATCTGCAGAAAAATATACCCTAATGAACCGATCAATTTTCCTCCCCTACACACAGGCTTTAGGGACAAAAGGGTTAGAAAAGAATAGGGTGCTTGACAGAGGAAGATGGAAGAGACTCATCATCAGAACGAGTGATCACTTGTATAAACAGAAAAAGCTACAGAAGAGGAGTATACCCCAGTCTCTCACTCATCTTCATCCTCTTCTACGTACAGGCCAGCCGCGACATCCTGGTGGAGTTTGCGCGGCACTTCCTGCAGGGCATCGGGGACATCACCAAGCACCTCGCCCACCTCGGCTACAAGGTCACCCACCGCCAGTCCTTCCTCGATGAATTTGATTTTGCCGTCACCAACCTCCCCACTGACCTACGTTGTGGAGTGCGCCTGGCGTGAGTGTCTCCTTCGTTTGTATTTAACTGGTTGTGATGTATGAGAGTTTGCTTGTAATTACCTTGTTGTAACCCGTCCACTGCAATTAGAACGAATTTGGCTTTTACTGGTAGCCTGATAACATATAGTCCCAAGTCTTTCTCTGCCTCTGTGGTGTATACTGGGGTGTTTCCCGTGTGGTATTGGTATGCTGGATATCCCCTCGCAAGGTGCAAGACTACATTTTTCTTCATTGAATTGTAGCAGCCACTTTTTGATCCATTCCTGTAGCTTGGTGATGTCTTCTTGTATGAATTCCACAGTCAATACACAGGATTTGGGTTCGTCTTGTGTTGGCCTGTTTCCATATCCACTTTTATCCAACTTGGCTCATATTCTCACACACTTTCAGCACTCACAATGAACATATCCAAAGGCATTATTATAGTATGGTGGATTCCATTTAGCCTCATGTTCAGTCTCCATATCTACTTATATCTAACTTAAGCTGGTATTCTCTGTTGCTTTTGGCTCATGATAAGTATTTCCAAAGGTGTGAGTGTCTGTTCCTTCATTTGTTTTTATTACCTAGTTGTTGTAATATGTGGAATTCAACTTAATGTCATGTTGGCCTGTCTTCATATCTACTTTTATCAAATTTAAGTAATGGATTTTTAGACTTTATGGGCTCCTTTCTTCTCTCCTCCCTTGGTCCATCCTGCCTAGTAGTGCTTTTCTATACCCATTCATTTGTTACTTAGTTTCTACCCTCACTGTCTCTCAACCTTTCTCCTGACCCACCCATCACCTCCCTCTAGTTTCTACCCTCATTGTCTCCCCAATTGCCTCCCTCTAGTTTCTACCCTCACTGTCTCCCCACCTGTCTTCTGACCCACCCATCACCTCCCTCTAGTTTCTACCCTCACTGTCTCCCAACCTTTCTCCTGACCCACCCATCACCTCCCTCTAGTTTCTACCCTCACTGTCTCCCCACCTATCTTCTGACCCACCCATTGCCTCCCTCTAGTTTCTACCCTCACTGTCTCCCCACCTGTCTTCTGACCCACCCATTGCTTCCCTCCCTCACAGCCGCGTCGTGGAGGTCCTGACAGGCCAGTACACGCTGAGCCGCCAGCTGCGTGTGCCTTCCGTCAGCCGCCTCCAGAAAGTTCACAACACAGAAGTGGCACTGGCAGCCCTCACGCATGCCGGCTGCAGCACTAGCAATGTAGCCGCCAAGGATATTGTGGATGGGCACCGCGAAAATACCCTGGCACTGCTCTGGGCTATCATCTTCAAGTTCCAGGTGTGTGTGTGTGTGTGTATTGTGGTGTATGTCAGGTGGTGAGTGACAATGAACAGCAGGCTTTTTCTTTTTGTTTCTAGCGGGCTTTTGTGTTTGTCATTGTGTGTGTGTGTGTGTGTGTGTGTGCATTCAACATGATTCCTATGTGTCTATTTCTAGTGTCCATGATATAAGTTTAGATTTTTTATTTTTACTTCCCTTTGTTTTCCAAATTTTTTGTTATGTGTCATTTTGTGTAGCTCAGTGTTTCTGTATAATATAATGTGTAGCTATGTATTTTTTTGCTTGAGTGTGGTCAGTAAAATTATCTATCTATCTACCTGTCTATCTATAGTCAAATGCCTTCCACAGGTGAGCATTCTGGTGAAGGAGGAACGTCTTCAGGAGGAATTCAAACACCTCCGTCGTTCCCTGGAGGTGCGAGCACAGCTTGACGAGGCAGCACGGGCCGGCCAGGAGGCATTGACCGAGCAGGATACTGGTGAAGCAGTTACAGCAGGGAGCGAACAAAGTGTGCTGGCTAACCTAAAGCTGTGGGCGGCCCTGACCTGTGCTCATTATGGTGTGGAGGTGAGTGTTCTGAGGCAGGGAGGGAGAGTGGGAAAGATGTCAGATAGATGGATAAACAAGATGGATAAAGGTTGGATAGATTTCAGATGTGTGAGAGAGAAAATAAAGTAGGAAAGAAGGAAGGAAGGAAAAGAGGGAGAACAGATGTGTGTTTCAGCTGTGAAGGAAAGAAGGAATGGAAGTACAGTAGAGTAGAGGAGGAGAGGTAGGGTAGATGTGGGTTTCAGGAGTAAGGGAAGAGAAGGAGAGTAGAGTAGAGAAGGGAAAGAAGGGTTTTTTAACTTTTTTTATTTATTTATTTATTTATTTTTTTTTTTTTTTTATTTATTTATTTTTTTTTTTTTTATTTATTATTATTATTATTATTATTATTTTTTTTTTTTAAGCTGTCTCCTCCTGTTGAAAAAATAATATGTAGAGATGAGAAAGAAGGTATTTTATTTTACATTATTTATTTATTTATTATTTTTAAGCTTCCTCTTCTGTTAAAAAATATATATTGTTACCTTGTCATCATGCCCCAGGTGGAGAACTTGACCGTGTCCTTCTCCGACGGGCGTGCTCTGTGCCTGCTGCTGCACCACTACTACCCCGACCTGCTGCCCCGTGACCTCATCATCTGGGAGACCACACAGAACATCACCACTCAGGTTAGTGAGCGGCCATCCCTGGGCTCTCCAGCTTTCTAGTGCAAGAGTTAACCAGTGTCCTCACTCTTTTATTTCTTGCCCTAGTGAAATGTGGAGCAGTTTTCCTTCCTTTCATTATGATTTATTTATTTATTTATTTATTTATTTATTTATTTTTTTTAACATTAATTAGAATAAGCTTACTTCTTTCTACTCTATTTCTACCTTTCTATGATTTATGCTTTCAAGAGAGCAATATGGATTCCTCAACTCATTTTTCTTTCATTTTAATACATACTATAGCCTGTATTTCTGTGTTTCATCCTTCATATGGTTACAGTTTTTGAGAGAGGAATATGGACACCTCTGAACTTATTTATATTTTTCTTTTTAACCCGGTAGCAGCGAGGATCATGTTTCTTAATGGTCCCTCCAAGCGAGAAAAATGAGAAAAAATCACCCCACACACAAACCATTTCATAATATATATCAAAGCATTTGTGATCAGATTATGCATCATCTATTTTGGGGGGTTTATATCATGGCACAGATTTGCCCCTTCGCTGCTACTGGGTTAAATACAAACTATTACCCTTTTGATCTCCCTCCTATATCAATAAACAAGAAAATGAGAGTACACTTAGGTTGGTATCATCAGATGCCTCCGCCCCTCACACAAGCTAATTCAAAGGGCCAAAAAGGATATCAGTCGGGTTCTGAGGAGTTGTTTTTAGGTTCATGGCACAGAAGAAGGGCCACGTTATCATTAGGATCATAAAACTACCCCCTGGAAATGCTCAAAACTCCTACGAAAGCCTTGTTGAATATGTGGACTTAGGCGCCAAAGTGTTTAAGAATACGGATCATACTGTCACTACTTGTCTGGTTTGCTTGTTCTCCATTGCTTTGTCTCCACTCCTGTCTCTACAAAACTCTCCCTGCACCCCTCCAGGAGATCAACCCTGATGTGTCCATGGATGACAGTTTCTACGAGATGACCTACAACGACAGCACTACCAGGGAGCTCCACACCGCACGCCTAGCCAATGATCGGGCCAACTTTACCCTGTTCATGGACAAGGTGGGTGTTGATGCTTTATACTTCTTTTATTCATTTATTTGGAAGTGAGAGGAGAAATATTTTGTGTATGAAGAAAGAGAGAGAGAGAGGTAATGCAAAATGAAGCTGAAAACTAAAAGGAATAGAATGAAAAAAAGAGAAGCAGATGCAAAGAGTAAGAATGATTGACAGAGAGAAAGAAAGGAGAGAGGGAGGAAGAAGAGCACAAAAGAGAAAGAGATAATGAGGTAAAACAAACATGGAACACAGGAAAGCACGAGAGAGAGAGAGAGAGAGAGAGAGAGGTTGTGGAAAGGGTTAGCTTTAGATATGTTATTTTATTGGTATGTGGATTCTTTTACTTCATATAAACTTGAGTGAGATTATACAACCACCACCTCCCACCTACCTCAACTCTACAAAATCTTCATATTACAACATCTACATCATTGCCACCACTTGCCCTTCAGCTCTACAACATCTAAGCCATCACCAGCACCACCACAACCACTCATAACACCACCTCACCACATCAAAACCTTTCCCCTGTTATCTAATTAGGTATTGTTCTTTTCACACACCCTTTTTTGTCCTTATTTTACCATCACTGCCTCTTCTATTACTCATCCTTATCAGCTCCTCAAGGGGATTGTTTGGGTCTTCATCACTTTATTCATTTTCCTTTGATGTCCTTCAAGGATCTTTAACCCGTCCGCTACGATTGGCACGGATTTGGCTTTCAATGGTAGCCTGGTAACATATACTCCCAAATCTTTCTCTGCCTCTGTGGTGGATAGTGGAGTGTTTCCCATGTGGTATTGGTATGCTGGATATCCCCTCCCAAGGTGCATGACTATATTTTTCTTCATTGAATTGTAGCAGCCACTTTTTGTTCCATTCCTGTAGCTTGATGATGTCTTCTTGTAGGAAATCTGCATTCAAGGGATTGATAAGTATAATAATCTCCCCCCGTGATAGATTTCCCAGCTGGACCGAGTGCCTCTTCTTCTACGTTCAGCCGACACTGTCAACACCATCCCCGACGAACGTGTCACGGCAACGTTCCTGGCCCACCTCTGCGCCCGCCTCCTGGACCTCACTGCTGAGAACAAGGCAGCCAGGGTTCTGCAAGTGGCCTGGCGCAAGAAGATGGCACAGCGCCGCCTGCAGGAGCTGAAGGTAAAGTATGGGACGGAGTAATGAAAGATGGTGAAGGAGGAGGAGAAAAGGTAGAGGGAAGGAAGAGAAGGAGGAAAGGTAAAAGAGGAGTGTGCATTAGGAGGAACATTAGAGAAGTAAGGAAAGAGAAATACAAGAAAAGAGTTGGAGGAGGAGGAGAAAGGGAGAGAAAATAATGAGAGTAGCAGGAATGAAAAGAGGAAAAAGAAACACAGAAAGATAAAAAGAGCTGAAGAAGGAGCAGGGGAAGGGAGGATAGGGAAGCACAGGGAGATGAAAACAGTTGAAGGAGGAGGAAGAGGAGCAGGAAAAGGAGAAAATGTGAAGAAGCAGCAAGGGAAAAAGTGAAGGAAAAGGATGGAAGGGTTTTACAATCCCTCTTAAGATTATAGACTCTAAGGGTGAAGACTTCATCCTAGAATTATGAAGTTAGGATATGAGTGAAATTTTAAGATAGAGTTCGGACACTTGGATGGGGATGGGAGTTGTGGAGGACTCATTCTCGGTAGCTTCCATGTGTAGGTCGAGGCTCTTTAGTCATATCCCTGTGTATCTTTGTGTTTGTTTCCCTTTTATCGTTTTTATATATATTAGCCTCCATTTACTTGTATAGATCTGGCCTTTGGAGTCTTAATTACTGGTGTTGCCCTGCGTGTATTTGTTTCCATTTTATCATTTTTTATCTGCTTGCTTTTATTTACTCACATCATCACTGCCACTCTACTCATGATGGTGTAACGGTAACTGACCAAAGAATATGCTTTTAATTTTTATACTGTGTTTCTTATACGTTTGGACACTTCCTTCATTCCTTCCTTTTCTTCCCTTCCTTCCTTCCTTTTCTGTCCTTCCTTTCTTTTCCTTTCCTTTTCCTTTTCTGTCCTTCCTTCTTTTCTTTCCTTTCCTTCCTTTCTTTTTCTTTCCTTCCTTTCCTTTCCTTCCTTTTCTTTCCTTCCTTCCTTTCCTTCCTTTCTTTTTCTTTCCTTCCTTCTTTTCCTTCCTTTTCTTTCCTTCCTTCCTTCCTTCTTTCCTTCATTCCTTTACTTTCACACACAGTTGCAGATTAATAGAGCAAGTGCATCATAATAACCAAAGACATTATGTTCACAAAGTCATTCAGAATTTTTTTGTGTGTATACATTTAGAGGTAGATTTAAAGACATTTCTGGATATGCTACAAATGTGCCAATGTGACATAGACGAGCACTGAGGCCGGGTGCAGCTTTAGTGTATGCCCCCAACTTTGCCTCTACCTTATTAGTGTGCAGTCTTCCCATTCTGTCCAGAGTTCATTTTTTTATTTGATTTTATTTTCCCTTCGTTTCATTCACATTTTCATAGACCTTTTCGAACTTCATCTCCCATTATTAATCTCTTTATTTAGTTTCCATTCATGATTCTCCTGAGTTCATTTGTTTTATTTGATTTGATTTTTCCTTCCTTTTCATTCACATTTTCATAGACCTTTTTGAGTTTCATCTCCCGTTATTAATCTCTTATTTAGTTTCCATTCATGATTACGTGCCTTTTAGTATTTTGTAGCGTTGCATAACGTTTCCCATTTTCATTTTACGTGTGATTTTCTTTTGCAAATTAATCTTACGCGCAAATCATGTTCTGGCGGCTCTCCTTTGTATGGCTTTCAAGACTACGTAATTATATTTGTCGTCGCAATAAACACCCTTGCTCATCAAAAGCCTATTCTTAACCTTGGTAGTATTGAAGGTTATACAAAGGTGCCTCTGGAGATCACGTTACTTTACTTTACCTCACGGCCAAAAAAAGAAACAAAAGAAGCCCCCTGTGGTTGATAATGATGGGTTGTGGGAGGGCTGAAAAAGAGGATGGGTATGGAAAGGAACTGGAAAGGGTAGAGGTGAAGAAAGGTCATTTAGTATTGGTCTCCTCAAGAGTATGGATGGAGGATAACATAGATGATGGGTAAGAGGAACTGGGAAAAATACAGGAGTGAGTGTGTGTGTGTGTGTGTATGTGTGTGTGCATTTGTAAGATTGGTGTTAGTGTTGCAAGTGAAGTGCTTAGGACAGGTGGTTTCACTGTCTCACACACACACACACACACCAGGAACACAAGAGGACATAGTAAAATATTGAGGAAGAGAAGATGCTTGAGAGACATAAAAAAATATAGCTTACCGCAAAGAAATATAGAAGTTTGGAACAGACTGAGTGAGGATGTAATATCGGCGAGGAGTGTGCAAAGCTTTAAGGAAAAGTTGGATAAATATAGGTACGGAGACGGGACCACACGAGCGTAAAGCCCAGGCCCTGTAAAACTACAACTAGGTAAATACACACCCACTGCAAGAAAGAAGAGAGTGAGAAGAGTTTGATCACTGCATTCAAACTTGCTAAGGGATTGGACCGTATGGATAGTGGGAACTTAATAGCAATAAATAATGAAAGGACAAGGAGACGAACATAAACTGAGGAAAGAAAATAAGATGAAAAAGGAATGTTAAAAAAAATTAGCTTACCGAGTAGAATTGTTGAGTCTTGGGGTACTCTGAATGAAGAAACAGAGCTACGAACATCCATAAATTTAAAGAGATATGGAAGAAACAAGGCAAAATGAACTTGGCTCAAATCCTGTATACTATAACTAGGTAAATACACACACCTCACTCACCATCACCACCACCCCCACACACACAGGCACGGACAGGCGCAGCCACAGTGGTGCAACGGTGGTGGCGGCAGCTTCTCTACGCCCGCCGCCTCACAGAATACAACAGGGCCGCCATGGTTCTGCAGACCCACTGGCGCCGGTACTGTGCCACCCGCCTCCTGCAGAGACTCAAGAGGCAGAGACTGGAGCAGAGACAGGTGAGGCACTTCTGGAGGGGAACAGGAGGCTTTCAGCATATAGATCTGAAGGCCTGTATTCTCAGACACTTTTGGCTCTCACAACAAATATTTCCAAAGGCCACAGAGGACATTAGTCAGGTTCTCATGAGTGTTTTTTCACATTCATGGTGCAGAAGCCTTGTCAAGTTATCACTAAAGTCTTCCAAATATGTCGAGACCGGTCTAGCATAGGCTCCTTCGGGTCCTTTCCTCCCCTCTGCTCTGCCACACAGTCCCAACACCTATCTCTTCCTCTCATATATAAGCTATAGGTAACATATGAAAGGAAAAAATAGGTGTTGATACTGTGTGGCAGAGCAGAGGGGAGAAATGGAGCCACGGGAGCCAACGCCAAAACAGACTCAACAATTTGGTTTCACTTTAGGCTCAACACTGACCATGCAAATACCCACGACCTCCACAAAACCCTCATCATATGTGGGTGTGTAAGCCCCAGAATGTTTGAGCATATCGGCCATAACTATGAAATTTTAAAAAGTTATAAATTTGGGGTCTAACTGATATGCTACCACAGAGTATGCATGATGTAAATATATGCAGTACCTATCTTAGACGTGACTTTACTATAACACAAATACTATCATGTCATCCTTTCCCTTCCACCCCCAGCACTGTGCAGCCACCACCATCCAGCGCTTCGTCAAGACCCAGCTGACTCGTCGACACTTCGTGCAGCAACGCAAGGCAGCTTTGATTCTCCAGGCAGCCTTCAGAGCACAGCGGCAGCGTGGCACCTTCCTGAGAACGAGAGGAGCCGCCATCACACTGCAAAGGCGCTGGCGGGCAAGGGTGGCACAGCAGCAGCTAATGGCAGTGCAAGAAAAAGCCGCCTTGACCGTACAGCATCACTTCCGCGGGTGGGTGAGGCGGAGGCACTACCTGGCCCTGCGTCACAGTGCCATAGTCCTGCAGGGTCACACGAGGGCCTGGCTGGAGGGGCGGAGGGTCAGGAGGGAGTTCTTGGCCACCAGACACGCAGCCGTCACCATACAGCATGCGTACAGGACCAAGCGATGCCGCACGTTGTACAGGGAACAGCAAAAGGCGATCACTCTCCTACAGGCTCAGGTGTGTTGGGTGAGGCTTGTGTATTTGACTTTCTTTTCCCATTTTTTATTCGCATTGCCTTTCTGCCACTCTTATTTTTCATATCTGTGTCAGCTCTTCATGAGGACTCTGGGTCTTAGCCTTGTTTTTTTTTTTTTTCTCTCTTTTTTTCTCTCTCTCTCTCTCTCTCTCTCTCTCTCTCTCTCTCTCTCTCTCTCTCTCTCTCTCTCTCTCTCTCTCTCTCTCTCTCTCTCTCTCTCTCTCTCTCTCTCTCTCTCTCTCTCTCTCTCTCTCTCTCTCTCCATGGATCTCAATAATAATAATATAATTTTATCATTCATGTAGATTATGGTCTCAGTTGTTACCCAATTTCTTTCTGTAACATTTCCATAAACATTATATTTTGCCATCTCCGTAAGACTTCTTTTAAGCTTGTCTGCAGAGACTGGCACTATTTCATCCTCAAGTATTCAGATAGATATGACTCCTACAGCTTTTAGTTTTCATTCACCTTTTGCCTTAATCCTGAAGGCTATGAAGTTATCTTGTCATTCTCGTCAGCAAGTATTATTTTTGACGAGTTTCATTCATTACTCTTGGAGGCCAGCATTTTTTTGTCCCCTATTGTAATGAGTCATGTTTGGGTAAGACAAAGACTTGTTCCCTCAGATCCGGGCATGGCTGGCACGCCGAGCCTTCCTGCAGCAGCGGGCAGCAGCCACCACCCTGCAGAGGCACTACAGGGCTCTCCTACTCAGCAGACAGACTCACGCAACCTACCAGGCCACCCGAAGAGCCACCATCATTCTTCAGGCAGCTGTGAGGGGACACTTTGCCAGAAAACACATCAGGACTCAGCACATGGCCGCCACTATCATCCAAACTTGGTGGCGCTGTAGGGCGGCCAGGCGGACATTTATAACCAAAAGATACGCCGCTGTGGTTATCCAGCAGAGCTTCAGAGCCACAATGAGGGCCAGAGCAGAGCGGCAGGCATACCTGGAGACCCGAAGAAATGTCGTAGTGCTGCAGGCGGCCACCCGGGGCTATTTGGTGCGCCGGCGGGTGACGAGGATGCACGAGTCTGCGGTTGTCATCCAGAGCGCCTGGTGGCTCTACTGCCAGAAGAAGGCCTTTGAGCAGAGGCGTCTAGCAGCAACTCTAACCATACAACGGGCTTACAGGGGCATGCTGAAGACCAGAGAAGTACACCAACAATACCAGTCAATCAGGAAGGCCGTCATTGCCCTACAGGCCTACACACGAGGCTTCCTAACTCGCAAGGAAGTCGAGAGGCAGAACACAGCAGCTCTCACCATACAACAGGCTTACAGAGGCATGCTAAAGACCAGGGAAGTGGAGCAACAATACCAATCCACCAGGAAGGCCGTCATTACCCTACAGGCCTACACACGAGGCTTCCTAACTCGCAAGGAAATAGAGAGGCAGAACACAGCAGCTCTCACCATACAACAGGCTTACAGGGGCATGCTGAAGACCAGGGAAGTAAAGCAACAATACCAAGTCACCAGAAGGGCTGTCATTATCTTACAAGCCTACACACGAGGCTTCATAACTCGCAAGGAAATTAATAGGCAGAACACAGCAGCTCTCACCATACAACAGGCTTACAGAGGCATGCTAAAGACCAGGGAAGTAAAGCAACAATACCAAGCCACCAGGAAGGCCGTCATCACTTTACAGGCCTACACACGAGGCTACCTAATTCGCAGGGAAATTGAGAAGCAGGTCACAGCAGCTATCACCATACAGAGAGCTTACAGAGGTATGATCAAGACCAGGGAAGTGGAGCAACAATACCAAGCCATCAGGAAGGCCATTATAACCCTACAGGCCTACACACGAGGCTTCCTATCACGCGGGGATATAAAGAAACAGACCACGGCAGCCATCACCATACAGAGGGCTTACAGGGGAATATTGAGGACAAGAGAAGCTGTGACAGACTACCAAGCTACAAGGAAGGCTGTCATTATTTTGCAGACCTACACACGAGGCTACTTAGTTCGCAGGGAAATTAAGACACAGAATAATGCTGCCATAACCATACAGAGGGCATATAGGGGCATGCTGAAGACCAGGGAGGCAAGGGAACAGTACCAAGCTACTAGAGAGTTTGTCATTACCCTACAGGCCTACACAAGGGGCTTCCTAACTCGCCAAGAAATAAAGAGGCAGACCGCAGCAGCCATCATCATTCAGAGAGCCTACCGTGGTATGTGCATCACCAGAGAGACAGAGGCAGAGTACCAGGCCACCAGGAGGGCTGCCACCACCCTCCAGGCCCACACCCGCAGATGGTTGGTCCAGAGGAATGTAGAGAGGCAGAGGAATGCAGCTCTCACCATCCAGGCAGCCTACCGGGGAATGTTGAGGACCAGGGAAGCTGTGACAGACTACCAAGCCACCAGGAAGGCTATCATTACCCTACAGGCCTACACACGAGGCTTCCTAACTCGCAGGGGAATGGAGAGGCAGACCAGAGCAGCCATCACCATCCAGGCAGCCTACAGGGGAATGTTGAGGACCAGGGAAGCTGTGACAGACTACCAAGCCACTAGAAAAGCCATTATTATCCTACAAGCTTACACACGAGGCTTCCTAACTCGCAGAGAAATGGAGAGGCAGACCATGGCAGCCATCACCATACAGAGGGCTTACAAGGGAATGTTGAGGACAAGAGAAGCTGTGACAGACTACCAAGCTACAAGGAAGGCTGTCATCATTATGCAGACCTACACACGAGGCTACTTAGTTCGCAGGGAAATTAAGACACAGAATAATGCTGCCATAACCATACAGAGGGCATATAGGGGCATGCTGAAGACCAGGGCTAGGAGGCTACAGAGTGTTAGAAGAGAGGAGAGGGCCGTCATTACCCTACTACACACGAGGCTACTTTTAATCGAGGGAAATTACAAAGGCTTATAGAGGCATGCTGAAGACCAGAGAGGTGAGGGAACAATACCAAGCCACCAGAACTGCCATCATAACACTACAGGCCTACACACGAGGCTTCCTAACTCGCAGGAGCATCAAAACACAAAATAATGCTGCAATAACCATACAAAAGGCTTATAGAGGCATGCTGAAGACCAGAGAGGTGAGGGAACAATACCAAACCACCAGAACTGCCATCATAACACTACAGGCCTACACACGAGGCTTCCTTGCTCGCAAGGAAATTAAGACACAGAATAATGCTGCTGTGACCATACAGAGGGCTTACAGAGGATTACTTAGCACCAGGGAAGCAGTGGCAAGCTACCAAGCCACCAGGAAGGCCGCCATAACACTACAGGCCTACACACGAGGTTACTTTGTTCGGCGCGACATCCAGATACAAAATAACGCAGCTCTCATAATACAGAGAGCCTACCGAGGAATGCGCCAGACTCAGGAAGCTACAGCCCAGTACGCTATCACTAAGAGGGCTGCCATAACCATTCAGGCATATGTGAGGTGCTGGCTATCAAGACGGCACTTCCTGAGGCTGAGGTGCAGTGCCATCACCATACAGAGACATGTCCGAGCCCTCCAGGTAGGCAGGGAGGCCAGGGCGGAGTATGAACTGGATCGCTGGAGGGTAACCCAAGCCCAGGCGGTTGTGCGAGGGTTCCTTGTGAGACAGCAGCTGAGGAGAAAGCATGAAGCTGCAACAAAAATCCAGGCGTGTTTGCGTTCCTTCCTGGCCCACAAGAAGTTCCTGTGCCTCCGCCTGACTGTTATGCGCATGCAGCGACGCTACCGACACCGCAAGCTGGCGCGCATCACCCGAGAAATATACCTTATAAAGCGCACTGCTGCAGTCACCCTCCAAGCTGCCATCCGTGGTTTCCTGGCCAGACAGCAGCTGAAACACAAACACGCAGCTGCTGTGACGATCCAGGCTGCCGTGCGCTGCTGGGTGGCTCAGCGGAGGTATTCCAGAATGCACCGCAGTGTCACAGTCCTGCAGGCACACTGGAGGGCCACCATCGCCATGTGGCACCAACACGAGGCTTACCATGTCCTGCGAGGGGCCGCCATCTGCACACAGGCTGCTTGGAAGGGGCGTGTGGTGAGACAGCAGGTCCAGACTTGGCACAGGGCAGCCACTGTCATCCAGGCACACACTCGTGGGTTTTTGCAGCGCAGGAAGTACAACAGGATTAGGACGAGTGCCATTGTGGTGCAGCGATGGTGGCTTGGCATCCTGCAGACCGGATATTGCCGGCTGGAGTTCCTGGCCAAGAGGGACTCGGCGCTCATCCTCCAAGCGGCTGTGAGGGGCCTCCTGGTGCGCCGCAGGGTTCAGAGGATGCGTCAGGCAGCGGTTACACTACAGAGGCACTGGAGGAAGAGGCTAACCCACAAGAGGCAGATGGAAGCAGAACTGGAGAAAGAAAGAGAAGAACACAGACGCAAGATTGAGGCTGTGCTGATAATACAGAAGCGCTGGAGGAAACTACTGATTCACAAGAGACAGATGGAAGCAGAACTGGAGAAAGAAAGAGAAGAACACAGACGCAAGATTGAGGCTGTGCTGATAATACAGAAGCGCTGGAGGAAACTACTGATTCACAAGAGACAGATGGAAGCAGCGCTGGAGAAAGAGAGAGAAGAAAGAGAACACAGACGCAGGATTGAGGCGGTAATGGTGCTTCAAAGACACTGGAGGAGAAGGCTGATCCACAAGAAACAGATAGCACAAGAGAGGGAGAGAGAAGAAAGAGAACACAGACGTAAGATTGAGGCTGTAATGGTGCTTCAAAGACACTGGAGGAGAAGGCTGATCCACAAGAAACAGATAGCACTAGAGAAGGAGAGAGAAGATAGAGAGCACAGACGCAAGATTGAGGCTGCGGTGATGATACAGAGACACTGGCGTAAAAGACTGGCCCGCAAGAGACAAGTAGAAGCAGCACTGGCGAAGGAGAGAGAGGAACAGAGGCGCATGGAGGCCGTACTAGTGCTACAGAGGCGCTGGCGTAGTGCGTGTCTTGCCCTCCACACACGGGAACACTTCATATACCTACGCCGCGCTGCCATCATATTCCAGACAGCGTGGCGGGCAAGACAGGCCAGGATGAGGGTCAAGCGCACGAAGGCAGCCGTCATCACCATACAGGTATTTATGATTTGTTGTGTTACCTGTTGCCTTTTTATATACCTGCTGTTTACTCCTACCTTTATTTTATTTATTTATTTATTTTTTATTTTTTATTTTTTTTCCTGTTTTTAGGGATTGATATTTATATGTGCAATCTATATTTTTCTTTTGGTTTTGTTGTTTATGTCATGTAGAATTGCCTTATCTTATATATTTTTACCTTATTCTTCTATATGGTGTTTTTGATGATTGATGTTTATTTACTCAATCTCTTATTTTTTTTCTAGCTTTTCAATTTTTTATCTTCTGTCTCCATTCAGTCTTTTGTTTTATATTTAGTTTTACATATTACTATATTATATCACATGTAACCTGCTGGCCTTATCTGATATATTTTTACAGATATTTATTTGCTCCTCTATATTTTCTCTGTTTTATGTGTTGATTTTGCTTCATCTATGCTTGTGTGTGTGTGTGTGTGTTTAACTATGTGCATCCAATCTCCAGGCCTATGTGCGTGGATGGCGTGTGCGTCGGGAGACACGGCTGAGCCAGAGACGGCTGTACCTTGAGCAGGTGACGAGGGTGGCCAAGGTGCACCTGGCCACCATAGCGATCCAGGTGAGGCGGGAACAGGTGATGGAGGTGGGGGGGGAGGGAAGGGTTGCTCCTCAAATAACTCCTCTCTGTCTCCTTGTCTTCTCAGCTGTTGATTCGCTTCACTTCTGTTTCCACGTGTACATACATCAGTTGACATCTTTTCAAAGGATTCTAACCCTCTGTTAATTCTTCTGTTGCACACTATTTACAGGAGCAGCACCATCTTTTACATATATATATTAGCTGCCTCCTTTCCTGTTTGAAAATAATAATAATAACATGCATATATACATCAATTTTGGCTCCACCTTTCTCTGTCTGTCTCTCTATATCTTTATCTCTCTCTATCTCTTCATGGGCTGCCTCCTGTTCTGTTAAGGAAAAAAATGATAACTGTCTACATTAATTTTGTTTCCACCTACATGCACTGTATTTCCTTTCATCTGCATACATCAACTTTTTTTCCACCTGCACCAATCTAATCTTTCTTCCTTCCTATATTTCCTTCTTTCAACCACATACACACGCCTCCCATCACTCACTGTAATCCTCCCCCAGCGCTGGTACAGGAGGAGGAAGGCTTTGCTCCGAGGCCAGGCGGCACTGTGGGCTGTGAGGCGGCTGCAGGGCTGGGTGAGGACATGCAGGGCCAGGGCAGCGTTCCTGGCACAGCGGCGGGCAGCCATCACAATACAGAGAGCTTGGCGCCTACGGATGCAGGCACGGAATGAGGTGGGCAAAGAGTGTGTGTGTGTGTGTGTGTGTGTGTTTACTAAGTTGTATTTACCTATAGTGTATTTTTTGAGATGTGATACAGTATGGATTCAATTGGGTGAAAAATCAGTCAAATTTAAATCACATAAGCTTCAATTAAAACAAATTTATAGCCATTTGTTAGGAATATAATGTGTAATGAATGAAAGGCAAATGAACAATCACAACACAATCTTTCAGTAAAAAAACAAAATCACATGTAATAACAAATATACAGCATAGACGATAACCAAACCTATGTGTAATAACAAATGAATGTCGAGGAAGATACCCTTTTGTAGCTAACCATTACCTTACCTCTCCTTCACAGGCCAAACGTACCCATGCTGCAGTTGTCCTCCAGGCAGCATGGCGGGGGAGAGTCGTGCGGCAGCGGCAGCAGAAAGAGACAAAAGGGCTGGCTGGGAAGGTGCGGGAGAGGCTGGAGGTGGCCACCCAGAAGGCAACAGAGGAGGGTCGGATCGGACGCCGCACCAAGGCCGCGATCATACAGCTATTGCACTCCAGAAACATTAGGACAATACTGGCAGCTGTGATGTGTTTAGGTGAGTGTTCAGAGCAGGAGGAGAAGGAAAAGGAGAGAGGAGAAGAGCATGAGGAGGGTGTGGTGGAGATGATTAGGATAAGAGAAATGGAGAAGGGAAGGGAAAGGATAACATTATACTGGAAATACTTGGAAAAAGAGATATGAGGAAGAAGAAAAGAGGAGGAGGACAAGGTAAAGGATAAGGTAGACTGGAGATGATAGGGAAAGGAGAAGTGGAGAAGGACAGGAGGAGAAATGGAAGGATGAAGGGGAGGAGGAGATGATTAAGAAAGGAGAATTAGAGAATGAGAAGAATGAGGTAGACTG
>NC_066542.1:16310099-16335099 GCF_024679095.1 Eriocheir sinensis
AGAAAACGCACAGAATGCAGTACGACAGTTTTAGTCTGGACCTGATTAAAATAATACAGTGTTTCGAGCACGATGGTCTGGTAACGCTGCAGGGAACGTTACCAGATTGTCGTACTTGGCGTATTGTTTTTGCCGATTTCTGACCAAACACTCGCACCCACAAAGATGACGATATGCATTTATAATTATTATTAAAATCGATAATTATTGATGCTCTTGTTTGCAATATTTATGGTCCAGAAACCGGAAAATACAATGTTATGCGTACGATAATCTGGTAACGTTAGGCCTGCGGGAAGTAAGAGAGGAAAGGAAGGGACGATGCAGAGGAAGTGATCTTTTCTTGTGTCGTTACTCGTGATGGAGACGAAGAAGGAGGTCCCAACGGCGCAGTGTCATTCCTGGAGGTAATATGGGTCTGGGGACTGTGTTTGGGGCTGGAGGACTAAATTAAAGAGGAGAAGAGAGCAAAGTAAGAGACGATGGAGGTAGTGATGTGTTCTTGTGTCGTTACTCGTGATGGAGACGAAGAAGGAGGTCCCCGCGGCGCAATGTCATTCCTGGAGGTAATATGGGTCTGGGGACTGTGTTTGGGGCTGGAGGACTAAATTAAAGAGGAGAAGAGAGCAAATTAAGAGACGGTACAGGTAGTGATCTTGTGTCGTTATGCTCGTGGTGGAGGCGAAGAAGGAGGTCCCCGCGGCGCAATGTCATTCCTGGAGGTAATATGGGTTTAGGGACTGTTTGGGGCACCGTTGCTAGATTGTTGTACTTAGAGCATCGTGTTTACTAATTTTTGACACTTGACGATCCCCGAAAGACATCAGGAATTAACGATTGTAATGATAACTTTAAATGAGTCTCGTTATTTGGCTGTAGGAGGGAGACAGTGTTTGGATCGGAAGTCGGTATAAAGAAGCGGCTGAGTAAGGCAATCTGACACGCTGGTTTGGGGGCTGAAGGACTAAATCAAAGTGGGAAAAATGAGTTAAAGTGACCTTGTGACATGTAATCAAGATGTGGAGGGAGATTACATTTTGTTGTCACTGCTTTGATTGTTTTTGTTTTTTTTCCTCTTCTTAATGCCAGGATAGATAATAGAAAGCAATAGCAAAATAGCAACACATAATTTACATACGTGAGAATGAAGAGATAAACAGAGCTTGTGAAATGTAAATAAAGACGTTGTGATTCATGATTGCTGTGGTTGTCATTGCTTTCGCTCTTGTTTTCTTCCTCTTCTTAATACCAGAAGAGATGAAAGAAAGCAACTGCAATATGGCAATGCAAATATAAGTGTGGATGAGGTTAAGGAGAGATAAGAGGTAAACAGAGCTTGTGAAATTTGAAGTGTGGAAAGATTCATGTGTTGTCACGGCTTTCGTTTTTGCTGTCTTCTTTCTCTTCGTAATACCAGGAGAGATGAGAGGAAGAAATACCAATATGATAATACAAATGTAAGTGCGAAGATTCATATATTAGTAAAGTTTGGTATTATTGTATGCATTGTACTTGCGCTCTTGATTTTCTTTCGCTTCGTTATTACAAGGTAAAGTAAAACATCAGAGCGGCAGTACAAATATATATTATGCATCATATTATTACATCATCAGTGGTTATAATAGGACATACACATTACATAGGCACACAACAGAATAGGGTTTACCCACTAACTCGTATTAACTTTTCTGATATACATAGTCTATTAACGTGACAGAAAGAAAAAAAATGACCTAGAAAAGGAGAACTTAAAAATACTTTTAGTTCACACACACACACCTCTGAGAGCTCAGTGGTAAAGCTCTGCGCTGGCAGGCTTCACGGTCTGGCAGGCGGAAGTTCGAACCCTGCTCAGACCCGGGATTTTTCCATTGGCAAGGAGCGATTACTCTACCCCCTTGAGCAAGGGGGATGGGGTGTATGGTGTGTGAAGGTCCCGGCATTACCGAGAAATCGAATATAATGAGCTTGCTCGGGTCGGAAGGGTGCTTGTTGGCGATGACGAGCCCAGCTCGTGATCAGGCCGTGGATAATCTCACACACACACACACACACACACACACACACACGGTTAGAGCGCCGCGCTGCAAGGCTTCACGGCCAAACAGGCGGCGGTTCGAGCCCCGCTCAGGCCGGATTCTTTCCGTTGACTAGGAGTGGTTACTGTCCCCCCTTAAGAAAAGGGGATGGAGTGTGTGGTGTGTGAGGTCCTGGCAGTTCCCAGAGATCGACAATAATGAGCACTTGCTCACGTCGTGAGGGTACCTGCTGGCGAAAGCAAGTCCAACTCGTGATCAGGCCGTGGCGAATTACACACACACACACACACACACACACCGAATCTAAGTCAAAGCGAAAATGCCATAACTCCTTCAAGTGGAAAAAAAAAATGAAATGCCATGACTGGAAAGCAAAGTGTGCGATTTGAGCACAAAAGAGGATCGAGAGGAGCAATTCAAAACGATGGAGATCACAAGAAATACCCATTCTAGCAAATATATATATATATATATATATATATATATATATATATATATATATATATATATATATATATATATATATATATATATATATATACGAAAACAACCATTTGTTTCGACAATCTCCCAAGTTAGCTTTCAAGAGGAGCCCTATTCTTTTTTTTCCGAGTATGTGTTGATTGGGACAGTGTTTACGACGAGGAGAGTAAACCCAATGCATAACAACACGATTAAGATCACTGGGGAGAGAGGTACGTTGGTAGGGGCGGTGGGAGAGCCTTAGTAATCCCTGTGCGCCCGTGTGTATGTGTGTGTGTGTGTGTGTGTGTGTCCAATCACTCAGGTCTGTTATTCTCCCATTAGGTTAACCTGTATCATCTCTATCTATATATCTAACTATCTATCTCTATCTGTCTATCTATCTATCTATCCTAGTTAGCCATATGACTTTCCTTCGAACACACACACACACACACACACACACACACACACACACACACACACACACACACACACACTTCAGGTTATTTTTGTGTATTCGTTCTCGTATATCATTATTATTTACATCACACTTAATTAATATATATACACACTTGTCGATTTGTGTTCCTCCTTTGAGAGCAACAAATACTTTTTTTTTTAATATTATATGTATGTATGTTTGTATGGAGTATATATATTTAGTATACATGGGTAGTCTCTCTCTCTCTCTCTCTCTCTCTCTCTCTCTCTCTCTCTCTCTCTCTCTCTCTCTCTCTCTCTCTCTCTCTCTAGTGATAAGGTGGTGGTAAAAGATGCAGAGAGAGAGAGAGAGAGAGAGAGAGAGAGAGAAAGGTCGGTTCCCTCCACTCCTTCTGTAGTCGGTTCATATCACGAGATGTTCCTGAGCTCTCTCTCTCTCTCTCTCTCTCTCTCTCTCTCTCTCTCTCTCTCTCTCTCTCTCTCGTGTTTAAAATGTCTTTCCTTAACTTTTTCTCCCATTCCCTCTAATTTATCTTTTTCTTTGCTTTTTCTCATTACTTTTTTTCCTACTCCGTTTTTTTCCCTTTTTCTCGTTTTCTTTTATCATTGTTTTATTTATTTGTTTATCTGATTTATCTTTTATTTATCTTATTTATCTTTTTATCTTTTATTCTTATTATCTTATTCACTTCTATTTATCTTATTGTTTTTTTTATTTTCTCTTTCCGCCTCTTTCTTCTTGCCTTTCTATTGGTCCTTTTTCCAAACATTCTCTTGCCTAATCATCTTTCCCTTTTTTTATTGTATCACTATTGTCATCATTTTCTCTTCCTCACACTTATAATTACCCGTCTTGTGTTTGTGTGTGTCCGTCTTTCTGTCCTCCCTTCCTTTCCTCCTCCCCTCTGTTTGTTGGTCTATTTTTAAACCCCTCCTTTCCTTGCCTTGCATAATACATGTGGCGTCACTAATTATTATCCTCTTCTTCATCCACTTCCCTTTCCGTCACTTCGTTCTTTATCTCCTGCAGACCTTAATTATTGTTCTTTTCTCTTTGCGTGCCTTCCTTTTTCTACCCTTCCTTTTTTTTCTTTAGTACTCTCATTAGTTAACATTTCTTTCTTCACTTCACTTCCTTCCCATTATTCTCTTTCAGTCTCATTTACTTTGATTATTATTGTTTTGTCGGTTTCTTTTCCTATTTTCTTTTCTTTTTATTTTCCATTTTACGTTTTATTCCCTTTTCGCCTGTCTTTTTTGGGCCACTGTGACGGAGATGAGCACCGAGGCCACGCGATTATACTCTTACATCACTGTTCTTCTTGTCTTTTTGTCATGGACGCATTTCCCGCCATCCTTTCTTTCCTTCTTACTTTCTCTTTCCTTCTTTCTTTCTTTCTTTCTTTCTTAGTAGCATTTAATTCTATCCTCCTATTCTTTGACTCATATATGATCGTTCACATTCATTTTTTTTTCATTTTCATTTCTTTCTCTCATTCTCTTATCCTGTCTTTCTTGATATTTCTTCACTTCCTGTTATTCTTTTATTTTCTTTCTTTCTCTATTTTTCTCTTTCTTAGTGGCATTAATTTTAACCTCCTATTCTTCAACTATCACATATTATCATTCACATTTATTTTTTTCATTTTTCCTGCATTCTACTTTTCTGTCTTTCTCGATATACCTTCACTTTCTGCTATTCTCTCTTTGCCCTTAGCCTAATATTAATTGTTTTGTGTTTCTCGTGTTTCCTTATCGTATGCTTTGTAGGGTTATCAGTTCTTAACATCATGCATATATTTTGTTGATTATTTTCCCCCATGTCTTAATTGCCATCTTCATACATACATATATTTACCCATCTCACATTTTCTCCTTTTCTCTCTTTTTTCCACACGCGGCAAGTTTCATTGTTTTCTTCTTTCTTTCTCTCTCAAACATATGCCGTAAAGTCTTTCACTAACCCAACAATCGGTCAAGTGTCACTGTTACCACATCATCGCCACCTAATCACCATCATCTCCATTTTCTTCTTTATTTTTTTTATTTCATCTTTGTTTTTTCCCTGCGTTTCGTTTTCCTTTTTCTCTCCATTCTACGAAGCGAAGCCGTGATTAAGAAAGAAACCACATATGTGCGACTCTACCTAGGTACTTCCTTTGCCTGGTCTGATTAAGAGTAGTGCAGGGATGGACAGGGCAGGTGGAGATGGAGGGAGAGTCATATCAAGACGATCTGTATGCGTAGGGCTGGTCAGGAGGCATATTTATCACCTCCTGCTCTGCTCTCCACGTCCCCTCACAGTCTACTACCATGACCCCTTCCCAGCATATCATATCCTCCCATACACACTTGCATATTCCGTCCACCGGGGTTAAGGGAAGGCAGAAAGGGCAGGGCGACTCGATTCAGTTCAGTCGAGAGTCGAGGAGATAGCCTTTGCAACGGCCTCCCCTTTGCAATCTCCTTCTGGTCTATTCTCGAGTGGCTGTTGACTTGTCCTTCTTAGAGCACCACGCAGCCACCTCAACCAATGTCCTCTGGTAATCCGGGTTTTGATATGGAACAGTGGAGTTCTTGTTGTTGTTGATAGTCTTGCGGTGAGGCTCATAGCGGAATGGCGGTAGAGGATTGGAAGGGAGGAGGGGCATTACGAGCCTTATCGGGGGGCGCAGCCATCCCCACTAAGGTCCTCCGGTAGTCGGGGCTGAAGAGAAAGTAGAGGACGAAGTTAAAGACGTGGCCGGACACCTCCAACATGTCGGCGATGGGACGCAGAACGCTCTCCAGGTTCGAGTCGTCGCCGGGCAGCACCTTATACATGGCGCTGGGGAAAGCCGTCACGTAGAACAGCACCGTCACAGCCACCAGAAGGACGAAGAGCCGCCTTTCACGCTCCTGCCGGGTCTCACTGATCACGTCCTCGGCCCGTCGCTCGCGGTGAAGGCGGCGGAGCGTCACCACGATGGCCACATTGAACACGGTGACCAGAAGCGCAGGGAGGAACCTCGAGTAAATCTCCCTGAAGAGCTCGTAGCCCATGAACCACGTGAGGCTGCTGTACGTGCTGTCCTTCACGCAACACAGAGACCCGTCGCAGTGGTACGTCTGGCTGAGGGGGCTGAGGCAGTACACAGCGACCGTCAGTGCCAGCGATAGGCCACAACGCTCACGCACCACATGTAGTCGCTGCTTCGCGGAGAACTTGTGCGGCCAGCAGACGGCGAGGCAGCGGTCGTAGGAGAGCCACACCACGATGTACTCGCTCATGGTGAGGAAGAGGTTGACGAGAGGCACTCCGATGTGGGCGTAGTAGATGGCGCTGCCCCTCGATGACGCCTGCCCCGACTCTGACACCCTCACGAAGTCCTCAAGGCAGAATGGGACGTTGAAGAGGAGGTACAGAAGGTCGCTTACGGCCAGGTGGTTGAGGTACCTGAAGACACGAAGGAAGGTGAAGAGGAAGGTAAATCACACACACACACACACACACACACACACACACACACACACACACACACACACACACACACACACGAAGGGTAATTTGTTTATTGCATACCTGGTAATCACGAAACCCACAGGTAGCCTAATTGTTAAGAGATTTAATTAGGTAAAGATCAAGACGTGGGCGGTGAAATCTCTACTTTACTTACCTGTGATTAATTAACGTAAGGACTCTCTTACCTCTATCTATTTAATTATATCCCTGTATCTATATGTCTGTTTATCTATCTATCCATCTATCTACCTGGTTATCTATCTATATCTATCTATCTAAAAAAAAACTTTTAAAAACAAATATAGATAACAAAAGAACAACAAGAACAACACACAATATGAAGAACACACACAAACAAACAGAATCAAAGTAAATACTAAAAAAATAATGTAAATAACGAGAAAATAAGAGCAAGATCTGGAAAAAAAACATGACGCAGTACAAAGAACACACACACACACACACACACACACACACACACACACACACACACACACACACACACCTTCCTTCTCTCACCTGTAGGCCACCCCACGCATGGCAGGGCGGGAGAGCACCACGAGGTTCAGCAGGTTGGCCATCACGCCCACCCCCACCAGCGCGGGGAACACCACCTGGTACACCACCCAGCGCGCCCCGCCCGCCTCGTAACCGCCCTCGCCGCCGCCGCCCGCCTCCCAAGAGCAGTTCCCGCCCGCCGCCGCCGTCTTGCCTAGGCTGAAATAGAAGAGATTGCTTAGTTAGGTGTGTGCGTTATATATTGGTTGGCTCTAATGTTTAATTGATTGTGTTTTTTGGTTGATGGTGTTTTTAATTGATGGTGTTGATTGATGGTGTTTTTTTATTGGTGTTTTTGATTGATTGTGTCAAGTGATAGTGTTGTTAATTGATGGTGTTTTTAATTGAGTTTTTTTTTAATTATTGGTGTTTTTTTATTTATATTTATGGTGCTTTTCATTTGATGATGTTTTTTTTAATTGATGATTTTTTAATTGATGGTGTTTTTTTAATTGAATGTGCATTTAATTGATGGTGTTTTTAATTGATGATGTTTTTTTTATTGATGGTGTTTTTTTAATTGATGGTGTTTTTAATTAATGTTTTTTTTTAATTGATAGTGATTTTTATTAATGTTTTTTTAATTGATGGTGTTTTTAATTAATGGTGTTTTTAATTAATGGTATTTTTAACTAATGGTGTTTTTAATTGATGGTGCTTTTAATTGATGGTGTTTTTAATTGATGTTTTTAATTGATGGTGTTTTGAATTGATGGTATTTGTAAATGATTTTTTTAATTGATGGTGTTTTTAATTAATGATGTTTTTAATTGAAGGTGCATTTAATTGGTGATGTTTTTAATTAATGGTGTTTTTAATCGACGATATTATTAATTCATGGTGTTTTTAATTGACGGTGTTTCTTTTTAATTGATGGTGCTTTTAATTGACGTTGTTTTTGATTGATGGTGCTTTTAAATTGGCGTTTTTAATTGACATAACTTTTCTTTTGGCTTATTTTTTTGGTTTTGTTTGGTTTGGCTTCGGTGGTGATGGTGGGGAGGGTGTAACCAGATAGATCACTCCGGAGTTAGTGGGTGCAGAGTGATTACCGATGAAATACGTAAAACTCGCTGCACTTCACCATGCACATTGATGTATAGATAAACTCATCACTCTTCCGAATGATTTATCACCACAATATTTTGAGGAGGTGGGAGGGAGCGTGGCACCCCTCCTCTGGCTGTGTTACTGAATAGTGGTGCTGATGGTGACTTATTGGGACGATGATGGTGATAATGGAGGTGCTGGAGAAAATGTTGCTGGTGGGGTGGGGAGGAGGGGGGAGTGACAGTGGTGGTGGTGGTGGTGGTGAAGAGGGAAGGAATGAGAGTTAATTCATTTGCATAATTCACCATTAGCATTATATTATTGTTACCGCCACTGCTGTTAATGCTACTACTTTTTCTACTACTACTGCTACTACTTACTACTACTAGAATGCATTATTATCTAAGTCATTTACCATTTTTTATACTTCCTTCCCTCTTTCCTTTCTTCTCCCTTAATTATTTTTTTTCTTCGTTTCCTTTCACTTCGTTAATTTAGTTCAAATACATGCTCGATAAAAAGTGTGTGTGTGTGTGTGTGTGTGTGTGTGTGTGTGTGTGTGTGTGTGTGTGTGTGTGTGTGTGTGTGTGTGTGTGTTGCAAAGGCGGTAAAACACACAGACAAACAAGCTAACAGACAAACAGACTACAAACACAATGGAATTTCATAACTACCTCATCTCCCTCCCTCTCCCTCTCTTCCCATCATCCTCTCTCTCTCTCTCTCTCTCTCTCTCTCTCTCTCTCTCTCTCTCTCTCTCTCTCTCTCTCTCTCTCTCTCTCTCTCTCTCTCTTATGGGGGGGGGGATACGGACGTGGTTAACTCTCTCTCTCTCTCTCTCTCTCTCTCTCTCTCTCTCTCTCTCTCTCTCTCTCTCATGGGGGGGGAATACGGACGTGGGTAACTCTCTCTCTCTCTCTCTCTCTCTCTCTCTCTCTCTCTCTCTCTCTCTCTCTCTCTCTCTCTCTCTCTCTCTCTCTCTCTCTCTCTCTCTCTCTAATGGGGTGGGGTGGGGGGAGATACGGACGCGGTTCTCTCTCTCTCTCTCTCTCTCTCTCTCTCTCTCTCTCTCTCTCTCTCTCTCTCTCTCTCTCTCTCTCTCTCTCTCTCTCTCTCTCTCTCTCTCTCTCCAAAACATACGCTATTAGTCTTGAAGCCCTTCTGATTTTCCTCTCTTCCTCCCTTTCCTTCCTTCCTTTTTCCCTCCCCTCCCCTCCCCTTCCCCTCCCCTTCCCTATCCCCTACTCCTCCCCTTCCTCTTCCCCTTCTCATTCCCAATAACACTCAATCTCCCTCTTTTTCGTTTCCTTTTTTTTCCCTTTCCCTTCATACTCCCCTTAATATTGTTCCCTCCTCCTCCTCCTCCTCCTCTTCCTCCTCCACCACCTCCTCCTCCACCCTTCTTTACACAATTTATCTTTTTTCCTTTCTTCATCGCCTTTCTCCATTCTCTTTTTTCAGCTTCGTCCTCCTCCTCTTTCCTTACGTTTCTTCACATTTCCTTTATCTCTTTTTTTTACCTCCTGTTTCTTTCCGTATATAATTATCCCTTTTCTTCTCTTCCTTCCTCTCATTCTTCTTCAAGTCTAATTAATTTCTTTATGACTCTATTTCCCATTTATCGTCTTTCGTGCCTGTGCCCTCTCATTTTCTTCTTTCCTTCTTGATTTATTTTCTCCCTGTCTTCCTGTCTTCCCCTCCCTTCTTTCCTTCTTTATTTCATTTTCTTCCTGTCTTCCTTTGTCCCCATTCTTCGTCCCTTATATAATGTCTTACTTTCTTCTTTCTTTTCTTCTTTTTTTCTTTTCCTTCCGTCGTTCTTTTTCCCTTTTCCTTCTTTCCTCTTTTTTGTCTTTTTCTTCTCCTGTTTTCCTTTTCTTCCTTATTTCTATTCCTGTCTTTCTTCCTCCCACTCTCCTCTTATGCATTATCTTCCTGTTTTCCTTTCTTCCCTTCCTCCTTCCCCTTCCTCACGCCCTCCTTCATCCTCACCATCCCTCATGTTGACACAGATTCCCCATCTCTCTCTCTCTCTCTCTCTCTCTCTCTCTCTCTCTCTCTCTCTCTCTCTCTCTCTCTCTCTCTCTCTCTGGCCTTCTCCTCTTCCCGTTCCCCTCTCCCGTCTCCCTCCTCTCCCTCTCTCTCCCCTCTCCCTCCTCTTCCTCTCCCTCCCTCCCTCTTTCTCTCTCTCTCTCCCTGTTGACAAGCCACTCACCCATCACTCCCCCTCATCACTCTGATTCTCTCTCTCTCTCTCTCTCTCTCTCTCTCTCTCTCTCTCTCTCTCTCTCTCTCTCTCTCTCTCTCTCTCTCTCTCTCTCTCTCTCTCTCTCTCGTTTTTTTGAAGATGTTCAAGGATTTTTCATTACCCCTCTCTTCTTTCGTAACCTGGGAGAGGAAGAAAGTAATTGCCCAGCTGGCTCCCGTACTATACACACACACACACACACACACACACACACACACACAAACACACATACACACAATTCATTCAATCACAAACTCGTATGGAATTAAATGCGTCTCTAGGACCTGCAGAACACCTACGCAGAAACATAAGTAGCATCAGTAGCAGTGGCAGTAATAGTAGTCGTAGTAGTAATAGTAGTAGTAGTAGTAATAGTAGTAGTAGTAGTAGTTAGTACGACGAGTAACCAATCAGCGAGCGTTTTCTTACTATATCATAAAAATCAAGCAGTTTTATATCAATCTTTACAACACAACACAAAAAACAGTGAAGCAGTGCAAGTCGTTTCCTCCCGCTCCCTCTATTACCTTCTTTCCCTCAGGTTCTCTTTCCTCATTTAATATTCACCTCTTATCTCATTCCATCTCTTCCTTCCTCCCATTCTTCTTTGCTTTCTTTATCTATTTATCTATTCATTCCTCGTATCGTGGCAAAACAAATACAAGAATAGCCTAAAACACAAAGGAGATACAAAATGTTCATAAACATAACACGTAACAATAGACCGACCCCCGTGGAGGTTACAATAAGGTGCGGGAGGCGTAGTTCATTTCATTCCCGTATGGCGGCGCTGTTGTTGTTTATCCGTGCGGAGAGAACCTATACAGGGACTGATTCGGACGAGGCTTATATGAGCAGGTCTTCCAGGTTGTATCATCACGTGTCTTGCAAGTGCCTCAATCATCCCCTTCTTGTTAATAAATCATACTGACCACAATAAGAAAAGGTCTGAAACATGCTTTGCCAAATTGTCATCCTTATCCGAAGCTTCGTTAAAAAGGTATTCCCGGAAAATTATATAACACGGCCTCTGAAACCCAGGGAAACGATATAACTCGGCCTCTGAAACCCAGGAAAACGATATAACACGGCCTCTGAAACCCAGGGAAACGATACAACACGGCCTCTGAAACCCAGGGAAACGATATAACACGGCCTCTGAAACCCAGGAAAACGATATAACACGGCCTCTGAAACCCAGGGAAACGATATAACACGGCCTCTGAAACCCAGGAAAACGATATAACACGGCCTCTGAAACCCAGGAAAACGATATAACACGTCCTCTGAAACCCAGGGAAACGATATAACACGGCCTCTGAAACCCAGGAAAACGATATAACACGGCCTCTGAAACCCAGGGAAACGATATAACACGGCCTCTGAAACCCAGGGAAACGATATAACACGGCCTCTGAAACCCAGGAAAACGATACAACACGGCCTCTGAAACCCAGGAAAACGATATAACACGGCCTCTGAAACCCAGGAAAACGATATAACACGGCCTCTGAAACCCAGGAAAAAGATACAACACGGCCTCTGAAACCCAGGAAAACGATACAACACGGCCTCTGAAACCCAGGGAAACGATACAACACGGCCTCTGAAACCCAGGAAAACGATACAACACGGCCTCTGAAACCCAGGAATACGATATAACACGGCCTCTGAAACCCAGGAAAACGATACAACACGGCCTCTGAAACCCAGGAAAACGATATAACACGGCCTCTGAAACCCAGGGAAACGATACAACACGGCCTCTGAAACCCAGGAAAACGATATAACACGTCCTCTGAAACCCAGGAAAACGATATAACACGGCCTCTGAAACCCAGGAAAACGATATAACACGGCCTCTGAAACCCATCGTTCTTCGCTCTATCTAACGGCGGTGCGTAAAAATTTCTCCCAATAAAGTATAATGTGTTAATGAGGAAAGTATTATATTAGAAAGTGTCGTTACCGAGAACTTATCATTTGGAAGCAGTAGTGGGTCCGTTCCTCGCTCTGTCTGACTACAACGCACGGAAGCTTCTCCTCAATAACCTTTCGTGTGTTGCATAAGAAAGTAATAGCTGGAAAAATAGTGTTATTGAAACCTCTGATTACTACTACAAAGAGATGAGGATAGTACAATGCATAGAGATAATGATAGTACAATGCATAGCTATCATTGTTCCTATACACCATTTTTATAATAATAGGAAGTTAAACAAGAAAAAAGAAAGATGAAGGAAGAAACGCGGAAAAAAGATGAAAAAGAAGAATCATTAAGTTTGAGGATGATAAAAGGACGAAAAGGAGGAGGAAAAAAAGAAAAGGTGATATTGAACAAGAAAGGTGTGAAGGAGAGAGAGAGAGAGAGAGAGAGAGAGTCCTATGGGAAGGAGGAAACGGAGAAAAGAGGGGAAGTAGGGGGGGAGGGAGGGAGGAACCGTACAATTGTCCTTTAACGGATTGGTCAATGCTGGTATGGCGTCACGACCAATTAGAGAGAGAGAGAGAGAGAGAGAGAGAGAGAGAGAGAGAGAGACCACATTATAATTACACTCACAAAATGAAGGAGGAAAGAAAACAAAAGGTGATTATATTTATTTTTCACGTAAATTAAAAGGTGTTTGTACTGTTAATTACTGTTGGCGGTGGTGGTGGTGGTGGTGATGGGTGATGGTTTTGGTGATAGTGGTGATGATGGTGGTAGTGGTGGTGGTGGTGGTGATGATGATAGTGCTGGTGGTGGTGAGGTGGCGGTGTTGATCATGAACTAGTAATCTCTCCTCTACCTAAATAAACATCACATCATCATCATCATCATCACTATCATCGTCATCATCAACATCATTATCACAAGTATATTCTCCTCTCTCTCCTTCTCCTCCTCCTCTTACTCCTTTTCTTCTTCCGCCTCCTCTTCCTCTTCCCCTTCCTTCTTCTTGGTTTCATGCTAATATTGGGTTATTTATCTCAAGATATTCGCCGCTTATGAAATTCTTTTACAAAATTCCCCGCTTCCTATATTGGCAAACGAGCGGGACACTGAAGAAGGTTCGGATCCCAATGAATGAAGCTCCGAAATTTTTCTCAACTCCTTCCTCGCTGCCACGTGTCAAAAGAGAGAGAGAGAGAGAGAGATCACTGGTTTCAAGTGGTTTGTTATGTATATGTAGAGAGAGAGAGAGAGAGAGAATCATTTATTTCTCTCGTGTGAAAATAATCTTTTAAAAAATGTTTAATTCATTTTCCTTGTAATTCCATTTTTTTTTTTTTTTTAATATATATCTTATTTTATTGATTGGTTGGTAAATCTTAAGAACAGCGGCTCCTAGCGGGTGCGTATTTAGGGCACGGTGTGGTAGTAATTACAACATTTTTTGCACGTACGACGGAGTTTTGACAAGCGGACAGGCGTGTTTATGTCACAAGGGGCGTATTTTTAAAAGAAATCGTGAGGCCAGCATGGAAAAATACACCCGATTGATTGATTATTCTCATCCATTATTATTATTATTTTATTTTTATTTTTACTTTTAGTTGACCTTTTTACTCATATTTATTCACTTATTTTTTCTCGCAGGTAGAATGGATCCCTGACTTCTATGTAACGTAACCTCTTCTACCCAGCGTTCTTCAAGTCTTGGCTACTGAGGACTCTCTCTCACACACACACACACACACACACGCATCCACACACAAGCAAAGTCACAATGGAAGGAAGGTAAGGCTCTGATGGAAGACAATAAAAAGTATCACTGCTTCATTCTTCGCTCTCTCTGATTACAGCGCACAAGATAACCTTCAAAGTGTTAAATAGGAAAGTAAGGGCAGGAAAATAGCGTTGCTGAAAATTTCCGTAAAAAGAGGAGTTATTCTGTTCACTAACTCTCCATGACTAGGATACTGGATTGTTTTTTTGTTGTTGTTGTTTGTTTGTTTTTTGTATTCGCGCAACACTTTTTTATGCTTCAACACTAACACAAAAATGGGAGCTATTTTGTCCACTCACTCTCCCTGATTATGATGGTGGATGTCGTTTTTCTTTCTGTTGTTTTTTTTCGCATCGGCGCAACTCCATTTTCATCCTTCAGCACACTTCCGTAAAAAGGTTTGCCCTGTCCACTCACTCACTCACTCATTGGATGTAGTTGTTTTTCCCTCTTTCCTTCCTTCTTTCCTCAACGCTTTACTCTAACCTCGCAGCTCCTTTTCTTAACTGTCTAAATAAAAAGAGTTACACTGTCCACGCACTCTCCCATGATTTACGTTACTGGATGTTATTTTTTTTTGTGTGTGTGTGTATTGGTGCACAACTATTTATTAACACTACATCAGTTCTTGCAATAGTAGTAGCAGTTGTAGTAGTAGTAGTAGTAGTAGTTATTATTGTTGCATTTTTGATATTTGTAACGTAGAAAAGAATGCGACGTCCCCACTTACTCTTATTTACCTCTTGCCTCTGTTATTCCGATGTTGTTGATGGCGATGGTGTTAGTGCTGGCGCGTGTGTTTAGTTTCCCCTCCATAGGAAGTGCGCAGACAAGACCCCTCCGCGACCCCACAGCTAGGGTGGCGGACCTTAGATGTTAAGTCCTCTGGAAAACCACTTCACTTCCATCACCCCGACGCTCATCCTCTTGCGCTTTACTCTCCCTCTCCCTCCCTCCCTTGCCTTCCTCACTTCTTTCATTTCTTCCCTCTCTTCCCTCTCTGTCTATATTACCCTCTCATTTCTTCCTTCCTTCCTTCCTTAACCCCTCTTGCGCTGCACTCTCCCTCTCCCTCCCTCCCTTGCCTTCCTTACTTCTCTCCCTTCTCTCATTTCTTTTCTCTCTTCCTTCTCTGTCTATATCACTCTCTCTTCTCTTCCTTCCTCCCTTCCTTCCTTAACCCCTCTTGCGCTGCACTCTCCCTCTCCCTCCCTCCCTTGCCTTCCTCACTTCTCTCCCTTCTTTCATTTCTTCCCTCTCTTCCCTCTCTGTCTATATTACCCTCTCATTTCTTCCTTCCTTCCTTCCTTCCTTCCTTCCTTAACCCCTCTTGCGCTACACTCTCCCTCTCCCTCCCTCCCGTGCCTTCCTTACTTCTCTCCCTTCTCTTATTTCTTCCCTCTCTTCCCTTCTCATTTCTTTCTTCCTTCCCCCTCCCTCCCTTCCTTCCTTCCTTCCTTCCTGTCTTCATTCTCTCCCTTTCCTCTCTTGCTACTTTACCCCCTCATTTCTTCCTTCCTTCCTTCCTTCCTTCCTATATTCATTCCCATCCATCCTTCCCTGTCCGCATTACCCCTTTATTTCTCCCTGCTTTCCTTCCTTCTTTCCTTCCTTCCTTCAGTCATTCATTCATTCATTCCCTCTCTTCCCACATTACCCCATCATTTCTTCCTTTATATCTTTATTACTTCCTTCCTCCCTGCTTCTTTCTTTCTTTCTTTCTTTCTTTCTTTCTTCCCCCTCTCTTCCCCTGGTTAAATTCCTCCTTAATTCACTCCTTCCTCCTTACCTTCGCTTTCTAGTCCATCTGTTTCCATCGTTCCCTTCCCCAGTCCTTCCTTCCTTCCGTCCCCCTTTCCTTCCTTCCTTCCTGTTTTCCTTCTCTCCCTTTCTCCCCTACTTTCCTTCTCTCCTTCCTTCCTACTTTCCTTCCCCTCACTCTCCACACATCCATCATTCCCTGCTTCTGTTCCTCTCCCTCCTTCCTTCCTTCCTTCCTTCCTCCCTCCCTTCCAGTACTCGACTTCCCTCCTTCCTCTTCTGCTTCCATCCCTCACACTCTCCTTCCTTCCTTGCCCCCCTTACCCTCCTTCCCTCCTTCCTATCCCTCCTTCCTCCCCTCGCGTCCAGATGAGCGTAAATAATAACAGTGGAGACGGAAGACAGGCAAAGGAAAGGGGGAAGAGGGAAGGGGCGGTGAATGGGCGCTTAATGGTGTCACGTGTGTGGATGAGGGTTGGGAAATGGAGGACGTGGGGGGAAAGGGGGAAAGGGGTCAATTATTTTTTTTTTTTGGGGGGGGGGGGATTTTCAATGTGACTTTTTTTTTTTTTTTTTTTTACAGAGCACTAAACTATCAATTACGGTGAACGAAACACTATTAACACTACTACTAATATAAAACAGCGATGCATTCATCTACTACGTACGGTTTAATTCGCTAAAGGTAAGGAAGGGTTTATATTTTATACATCAATTCGGATAGATAGTAATGCAGACGGTACGGAATCTATATAATATCTATTGTCTATGTAATGCAAATGGTATATACAAACCTACCAAGTCCACTGATCTTTAAAAGCACACAAACAAAAAATACGGAAACACACAAGGAGAAATGAATTAGAGGTTGAAATCAAAGGCCCATATTCTCAAACTTCGGGGAGTGAGTGAGGGGGGGCTTTCACACACACACACACACACACACACACACACACACACACACACACACACACAATTTGATTAGGCTTTGATAGAGGTTGTTGTGGTGGTAGTGTTTCCATGGAGGGACAGTTTTATGAGCCTATTGATAGTTTGGCGAGGCTGTTGCACCAAGAAGGTGGAAAAACACTTTTGTGAACCCGGCTGGACTCCTCTGTGGCCTTTGGAAATAGTTGGTTTAGTGACAGCCGAAAGCGTCTCGTCCGGCTTATATCCTCTAACATTTCGAGCGGGCGGGGGGGGGGGCTTACCGACGTTGCCTGGTTGTCGTACTCAGTTTCTCATATTTCTTGATTTCCACCCCAAAAACTGTTTCCTGGGCTACAATAACGAGATTTATGTGTAGTTATTGTTGAAATGGTTTAGTATCGCTGTTTCCTGGTGATATTTATGAGGGAGAAGTTGGTAAATGTGATGCTCCGAGTACGATGATCTGGCAACGGTGGGGCTTACGTGTACAACCACTCGCATTTCAAAAGGCTTTCGTAGAGGTTGTTCTTGCGTGTGTATTTTCATGGAGGAGGAGTTTTTTGAGCCTTGGGATAGTTTGACAAGGTTTCTTATGCACACAGGGTTCTAGGTTCTATCCTATCACCCACTCTCTTCCTGTTATTCATCAACGATCTTCTTTCCATAACAAACTGTCCTATCCACTCATACGCTGATGACTCCACTCTGCATTATTCAACTTCTTTCAAAAGAAGACCCTCTCAACAGGAATTTCAAGATTCCGGACTGGAGGCTGCAGAACGCTTAACCTCAGACCTTGCTCTCATTTCCGATTGGGGTAGAAGGAACCTTGTGTCCTTCAATGTCTCAAAAAAACAATTTCTCCACCTATCAACTCGACACAATCTTCCAAACACCTATCCCCTATTCTTCGACAACACCCAGCTGTCACCTTCTTCAACACTAAATATCCTCGGTCTATCCTTAGCTCAAAATCTCAATTGGAAACTTCACATCTTCTCTCTCAGTAAATCAGCTTACTCGAGGTTGGGCGTTCTGTATCGTCTCCGCCAGTTCTTCTCCCTCGCACAGATGCTTTCCGTATATAGGGGCCTTGTCCGCCCTCGTATGGAGTATGCATCTCACGTGTGGGGGTGCTCCCGTCACACAGCTCTTCTGGACAGAGTGGAGTCTAAGGCTCTTCGTCTCATCAGCTCCCCTCCTCTTACTGACAGTCTTCTACCTCTTAAATTCCGCCGCCATGTTGCTTCTCTGTCTATCTTCTATCGATATTTTCATGCTGACTGCTCTTCTGAACTTGCTAACATCATGCCACGCTCCCTCCCGCGGCCCCGCTGCACACGACTTTCTACTCATCCTCATCCCTATACTGTCCAAACCCCTTATGCAAGAGTTAACCAGCATCTGCATTCTTTCATCCCCTTCACGGGTAAACTCTGGAACAGCCTTCCTTCGTCTGTATTTCCTCCTGCCTATGACTTGACCTCTTTCAAGAAGTGTATCAAGACACCTCTCCACCCGAAGTTGACCTCTCTTTTGACTTCTCTTTACTTTTTACGTTTGTGGGAGGGGCGAGTGGCGGACTTTTTTTTTTTTTACTCCTTTTGTTGCCCTTGAACATGAACGTAAAAAACAGCATGAGAACTCGACTCATCTCCTTTGTGGCCTTTGGAAATAGTTGTAAGAGCCAAAATTAGGTATTTCCATGGGTTGTTTTATGAGCCTAGTGATACTTTGACAAGACTTTTTCTGCACCGTGAACGTAAAGAACAATCCTCTGTAGTCTTTGGAAATAGTTGTCGTGTGAACCGAAAGTGTCTGAGAGTACGGGCCTAAGAAACAACAGAGGGACGCTTTAAGAGGTTCTACTACCACTACATACATTCCAAGGCATTCCAAGCTCTTCCTTACTACGATATAAGATGTCAGATAGAATTACCCGCTCGAAAACGAACCAGTTCCAGCCGGGACTTCAAACCTGAGGAGAAAGAACCTGATCATCACTTATTAGTAGTAAGCGAGCATACGATATAGCTGCGCGTGGCCTCGGTGCTCATCTCCGCAGCATTAGTCTTTGAAGCGTCTGAAAGGAGAATCGATGAAAGAAGCTCCATAAAAATACTTTGATGAATAATAAATAAACTCGGCTCTGAAAGATATTGATTTAGGGGAGCATTGTCACTTCATATAAGCAAGAGAGAGAGAGAGAGAGAGAGAGAGAGAGAGAGAGAGAGAATACTGATAGATAAATATATAAACAGATTTCTATGTAGTTAAATAAGTGGATAGAAAGACAGACTGGTAGATAAAAGTAGACTGACGATGTAGATGGAGAAAAAAAGGGTAGAAAGAGAGATTGATAAATGAAAGCAGATCTAAATAGGAAGATAAAGAAAGGTAGAAAGAAAGGTTACATGCATATTTGTCCAATCTGCATTTTGTTTTTTTCTTTTCCACTTCCCCTCCACCACGATTACTGCTCCCTTCCCCTCCCCTCTTCTTTTTTTACCTCCCTTTTGCACTTCCTTGTCTCCTACTCTCTCTCCCTTTCCCTTGCAATCCTTCTCTCTCTCTCTCTCTCTCTCTCTCTCTCTCTCTCTCTCTCTCTCTCTCTCTCTCTCTCTCTCTCTCTCTCTCTCTCTCTCTCTCTCTCTCTCTCTCTCTCTCTCTCTCTCGATTATGAAATGCGTGGTGTCAAACTTAAAAGCGTTCAGTGTGCCAAGGACCTGGATGTCAAAATCGCGTCAAACCTCAAATTCTCACAATGCATTGACGCAGCAAAGAAAGCGAACATAATGTTGGGATTCATTAAGAGAAACTTCTCGTTCAAGATTAAAATGAAGTTTTTCCACTGTACAATACTTTAGTCAGACCTCATTTAGAATATTCGGTACAGCATTGTTCTCCCCACCTCGCAAAGGACATTGCAAAATTAGAAAGTTTTCAACGTAGGGCAACAAAGATGATCTTGCGCAACAAACCTTACGACGAAAGACTCTCATCCCTTAATTAAGCTGGTCTCTCTTGAGAAACGTCACCTCCGAGGAAAATTGATCGAATGTTTCGAAATACTCAAAAGTTTTACGAATGTGGATAAATCCAAATTCTTTTTAATCGATGACACGTCCTGAACGAGAAATAATGGCACAAAACTTCAGTGTAAACTAACAAATTCAGACTGCACAATAATTTTCTTCACCAACGCTGTAGCGCGAGAATGGAATAAACTCACACCTTCAGTGGTCCAGTGCAGTGCGATTAATTAATTTAAAAACAAGCTCGACCGCCACTTCCTTCACCTTGATATTCACCAAAGTTGAAATGCAAAGTCTTGGTGATATCAAATTTAACTGGATTGCACTTAGGTTTAAGGAGGCGGTGGCTGAGTGGTTAGCGTGCGGGTCCCGCATTCACCGCGTTCTGGACGACGCGGGTTCGAATCCGCCGCTACCACCTGGGATATTTCAGTCACCGCCGAGTGGCCTAAGACTACCCACATGCTGTCCTGAAGACCACCCATCAACCCGGACTCTAGAGGAAACCGTCCAAGTTAATCAAGAATGAGCTCTGGGGGGCAGCATGAGCCAAGAAAAGATGGCGCCACTATAAACACTTGCCTGCGCCTTGATGGGCTGGGGCCGACCACCAGGCCCCTCAAGAAAGCCTACCGGCGCTATAGGCTAACACGTAAAAGAAAAATAGTCTGGACCATAGGGTCTGTGTGGTCTGAATATGTATCTTTGTAAATCCCTCTCTCACTCCTGTCCTTCCTTCCCTCCTATCTCCATCCCTCTCAGACCTTTTTTTTCATTCCTTCTTTGACTTCTTTTCCCTTCTCTCAACCTTCCCTCTTCCTCTTTTTTCTAACTCCTTTTCCTTCCTTCCCTCCCACCTCCATCCCTCTCTATCCTTCCTTTCCCTTCCTTCTATCACTTCTATCCCTTCTTTCCTCTCAACCTATCCTTTTCCTCCCTATCTCACTCCTTTTTCCTTCTTTCTCACCCCACTTCTTGCCCTCCCCCCCAATCCGGCCCTCCCATTGGCTGACGGGTTGACCAATCACAACCCCTCACCTCATCCTTACCTGGGGGGCGTGTGACGTATGAGAGCTCAGGTGTCGAGGGTTATGGGACAGGTGATGCATATGCCGTCCCCCCCTCCCCCCCCCCCCTCTCTCTCTCTCTCTCTCTCTCTCTCTCTCTCTCTCTCTCTCTCTCTCTCTCTCTCTCTCTCTCTCTCTCTCTCTCTCTCTCTCTCTCTCTCTCTCTCTCTCTCTCTCTCTCTCGCTCGCTCGCTCTCACTCACACTCACACACACACACACACACACACACAGGACTCCTTGACACCTGTACCCACCTGACACCTGCCAATCAAACACAGGTAACCTTGTCTTCGCTCCCTCCCTCCTTCCCTCCCTCCCTCTTTTCCTCCATCCCTCCCTCCCATAATATTTCCTCTCTCCCCTCTCCCTCCCTCTTCTTTAAACTCATCCATCCATCCATTTACCAGGCCAATATCTTCTTTTATTATCTATCTCCTTATATTTTCCTTTCCCCATAATTACCTCTTTCCCTTCCTTCATTCATTCATTCAATCAGTCATTTCCTCCTTCCTTTTCTTTCCTTCATTTCATTCTCCCTTTCCTTTTTTCTTTCGTCATTCCTCCCCTATTTTCCTACTTTCTCCATTCCTTCTTTTCTCTACTTCATGTTTGCTTTAATCTTTTCTTCTTTTTCCCTCCATTAATACTCCTCCTTTTCTTCTTCTCTCTCGTTTTCCCCTCCGTTCCTCCTCCTCTTCCTCCTCCACCTCTCCTCCAGCTCCCCTTCCTCCCCACTCATCTCTCCTCCATCTCGCTATCCATCTATACCCTTTGCACTCTCCTCCTCTTCTTCTTCCTCCTCCTCCTCCTCCTCTTCCTCCTCCTCCTCCTCGCCCATAAATGAAAATGGAGAAGGAGAGTGTCCCATCCTCCTTCTAATTGACAGGTGGTTGCCGTCTTAAATCCTCCTACTACACCATCACTCACCTCCTCCTCCTCCTCCTCCTCCTCCTCCTCCTCCTTTCCCCTATCTTTTTATTTCAATATTTCTACTTGTCATCTTCTATGAACTCGTTCCCTTCCTCCTCCTCCTCTTCCTCCTCCCCCTCTTTCTCCTCCTCCCCCTTCACCTCTTCAGTAACGTCGACCATTGCATTTTTTTTTGAGCTACAAACTAACTTAAGAACGAGAAATAACGGTCTACTAATTCAAGCGAGGCGATGTAGTACAGACATTGGCAGGAGTTTCTTCTTAAACCGAGTCATTCGCCATTGAAACAATTTTCCCTCAAGTAGTAAATGCCAATTCCATCAACTCATTTAAAAATCGAATCGACCGCTAGTTCGTTGCTTTAGGAGTGAGCTGAATACCGAAGCGCTTTCATCTGCTCTGCAGACACCAAGTGACTGTCGAGCAGATCAAATTACCAGAGCAGGCAACTTCGCAATTTTTTTTTTTTTCTACAGCAGAGGAGACAGTGCAAGGGCGTAAAAAAAAAAAAATGAAAAAAAAAGCCCGCTACTTACTGCTCCTGAATATAGTAGAGTGGCCAAAAAGATAAATCAATTTCGGGAGGAGAGGTGTTCTGATACCCTCCTCTTGAAGCCAAAAGGCTTTCTGTTGCCTGAATTTCCATGTTTTCATGTTTCCTCCTCCTCCTCCGCTTTACGAGGGGATATGATTCAGGCGTTCAAGTACCTGAAAAACTTCACTCGTCGACCACTTCAAGTTTTTTGAGCTACGAACCAACTCAAGAATCAGAAACAACGGTCTATCTATCCGAGCGAGGCGATGCAATACAGAAATTGGTAGGAATTTCTTTTCAAACCGGGTCATACGCCATTGGAACAATTTTTCTGCTGAAGTAGTAAGTGCAGAAACCATCATGTCCCTTAAAAATCGCATCGCCCGGTACTTCGTTGCAAGAGGAGTAATCTGAACGTCGTACCAAGATGCTTTGATCCGCTCTGCGGCACGAAGCGACGATGTTTCCTCGTCCCACTTCTGTTTTTTCCCTGTCATTTATTTTCAATATTTACACTTCTCGTCTTCTTTCACCTCGCTGTCCTCCCCTCCTCCTCATCATCATCATCAATCACCATCTCATCCACTTTTCAACGCACACTTGGATATAGTGTGTGTGTGTGTGTGTGTGTGTGTGTGTAATTCACCACGGCCTGATCACGAGTTGGACTCTCTTTCGCCAGCAGGTACCCTCAAGACGAGAGCAAGTGCTCATTATTGTCAATCTCTGGGTACTGCCAGGACCTCACACACCACACACCCCATCCCCCTTGCTCAAAGGAGGACAGTAACCACTCCTAGTCAGCGGAAAGAATCTGGCCTGAGCGGGGCTCGAACTGCCGCCTGTTTGGCTGTGAAGCCTTGCAGCGCGGCGCTCTAACCGATTGAACTACCGGAGCGGTGTGTGTGTGTGTGTGTGTGTGTGTGTGTGTGTGTGTGTGTTTGGGGTAATCTTTCAGACGTGTATTGAAGCGCAAACAAAAGATTTTAGGGTCGTGGCCGCCAGATCCAAACTTGGTATTTTCTGATCCTTTTTTTTTCACGGAATCGATTTGAACCCGAAGGAAAAAAAAAATGCCCAAAATATTAGACCTTTTTTCTCTTTCTATTTTTTCCTATCTTTATTTATTCATTTGTTCATTTGTCTGTTTATATTTGTGTATTTATTATATTATATCTTTTTACTTATTTTTGCAGTTAGAATCAAAGTTAGTAAGTTGTTGGGAATGTCTGCTTCAGAAGAAAGAATAAATATATAGAAATAAAGATAGATAGATAGAAAGAGAGATAGAAGATAGGTAGACAGATAGGTAGATGAAGAGATAGATAGATAGGTAGATAAATAGATAGATAGATAGATAGTTAGACAGAAAAAAATGGAAAATATTGGGTGGTATTTATTATATTTTTATTACTGTATATACATTTTTTTTTTTTTTTTGGTAAATGTTAAAAAATCGAAGAAGAGTTGGTGGAAGGGAAACTGTAGCAATAAGAAAAATAAAACAAAAAGGGAAATTAGAAGGAGAACAAAAAGAAGAAAAAAAGAGGAGGAGGACGAGGAGGAAAAGGGTAAGAAAAAGTTAAATGATATGAGGCAGAGAGAGAGAGAGAGAGAGAGAGAGAGAGGATGAAGAAGACGAATAGGGAAATAAGAAAGGGATGAAGCAGAGAGTGAGAGGAGGAGGAGGAGGAGGAGGAGGAGGAGGGAGGTGAGGGAGAGAATGAAAAAAGAGAGGGAGGAGAGAGGACACGGGAGGAGAGACCTTGGAAAGAAAGATAAGGAGGGAAGGCAGACGAGGTGGAGGGAGGTGAGAGCCGTGAAAAGTGAGGAGGAGGAGGAGGAGGGGAAAGAGGAGAAGGAAGAAAACGAAAAGAAGGAAGAAAAACAGAAAGAAGTTGAAGAAGAAGAATGTTAAGAAGTTTGAGGATGGACGAGGAAAAGGAAGAACGGAGGAGAACGAAAGAAAGAAAAAACGAAAGGAAAGAAAACGAAGAGAAAGAAGAAAATACGAAAATACGAAAGAAGATGAAGAGAGTATTAAGAAGTTTCAGGGAGGAAAAGGAATACATAGAAATACATAGGAAGAACAGACGCCAGAAAACCTGCCGGTCTATCGCGAGGGTGTCTGTCTACTACCGCTACTACTACCATGCTACGTGTGATAGGACAGGATAAAATAGATGAGGGCCCCTCCCCACCCACCTCTCCCTCCGGCAACGTGGTGGCTGGAAATAATTAGAAGACAACACCATGTGCCTTTTTAGGAAGAAGGGGACATGGAAATTTTACAGTAAAGAGAGAAATAAGAGGAAATTACTACCCTGAACTTACGCTACTGGTGACCAAAGTTGTAGGGGAAATTATTAATACATAGGGAGGAAGAGAGCGAGAAAGAGAACGGACAAGAGAGAGAGAGAGAGAGAGAGAGAGAGAGAGAGAGAGAGAGAGAGATTGTATGTAAATTATTCAGCCGTTGTTGGCTACTGCTTATTTTCTAAGTTTTTTTTCTTTTTCCTCTATCTTTTGCCCATAAAGCTTTGCTTGCTGAGGGCTGTTTGTTGAACAGATTTTTCTTTGATAATTGTATATATACACATATACATTCAAGACAAACATAATAAGTTGTTTAAAGTGTGAAAGTGTGTGTGTGTGTGTGTGTGTGTGTGTGTGTGTGTGTGTGTGAGAGAGAGAGAGAGAGAGAGAGAGAGAGAGAGAGAGAGAGAG
>NC_066542.1:16340099-16437599 GCF_024679095.1 Eriocheir sinensis
AGAGACTACCAGAAGTTAAAATTGAGGTCACACTGAAAAACATGTGTATGATAATTGTAAGTGTTCCTAACTGTATATGGTAATTGTGTGAAGTAACTGTAATGTGTCTGGTAACAGTAAACAAATATGGCAGGGAAAGACAGTCTACCAGCAAGTAATATCGACAGTACATTTACAGTAAAGAAAATGAAGGTGGTAGAAGTAATGAATGAGGTTACACTGAAAGCAAAAGTAAACAGTAAACAAATATGGTAAACAGTAAACAGTAAACAAATATGGCATGGAAAGACAGTCTACAGAAGTAATGAATAAGGTTACATGGAAAGCAAAAAGAAGCAAAAGAGGTGAGAGCAGTTACAATAATACAGTTTTCAATATAGATCGTCAGTTGATTATTAATGAAGGTTGTATTTACTGAACGAAGGCATCTAGGTCCAAATGGATACACACACAAATTTAGGGGCAGGATGGCAGAGTGAGATAGAATGCTTTTGAAGGACGGCAAAGAAAAAAATAACAGTCTGAATAAATGAATAGGTCTTTAACTGGGCTATTAGGTTACACACACACAGAGAGAGAGAGAGTTGCGCAGTTTCTGGAGGTTCGCGGGTCCCTAAAAAGGCTAAAGTAAGAACATTAAAACAAATTAACCCCTCTCTCTCTCTCTCTCTCTCTCTCTCTCTCTCTCTCTTTCCTCTGGTCCTTTTTTCAATAACAAGTAACACACGTGAGGGACTAGCAATCTCTTCGTTATCTTCACTCTTTCTAATTATCAACATCCATCCTTCCCTCCTTCTTGTATTACTCTTCCTTAACTAACTACAAAACTAACTAACTCTTGTAAACTTTTAAAAGCCAAACGGAAAGAATTAAAAAAAGAAATATCCTTAACTAACTACATAACTAACTAACTCTTGTAAACTTTTAAAAGCCAAACGGAAATAATTAAAAAAAGAAATATCCTTAACTAACTACATAACTAACTAACTCTTGTAAACGTTTAAAAACCAAACGAAAAGAATTAAAAAACTAACTAACTTGTAAACTTTTAAAAGCCAAACGAAAAGAATAAAAAAAAAAAGAAATATCTCGGTCATTTATATTGCCCCTTGCGAAAGTTAGTGACACGGAAGAGAAGAATGGGTCGAAGCTTTTATATCCTTCCTCCTCCTCTTCTTCTTCCTCCTCCTCCTTCCTGGTGGCATCGGGTTTGGCTTTAATGACGCGCTCTCATTATTGGGATCTGTTAGTTGTGTCTCTCTTCCTTCTTTCTTGGGTTGCATGAGGATTCTTACCAAGTTCGCGTGTGGCTCTGTCAAGCTTAGTTTCCGGGGATGAGTGGGTTGGTATTAGTTGTTGTTGTTGCTGTTGTTGTTTTTGGGGGGAGAGTATGCTGCGTGGGTGTGCTTCTGTGATGTTCCCTTCTTTTACTGGTGTTTTGGGCATCTCGGAGCATGTTTTGTGTCCCCTGAATGTTCCTTAAAACTTTAGACTTTGCTGTATGTATTCCTGAAGGTGGCCCTTTTGACTGGCTGGCTATTCGAGGACTTTGAGGCATATTGTATCGTCTACTGATGTTCTCTTATAACTGACTAGCCTTTCGGGTACTATAGACAATGCTGAGTGTATACCCGTGCTGTTTCCTCTTCACTGGCAGGCTATTGGGTACTTCAGGGCATATTCTGTTGTCTGCTGATGTTCCCTTGTGATTAAGTGGCTGTCCGGGTACTCTGGACAACGCTGAGTGTGTACCCAAAATGTCCTCTGTCCTGTGACTGATTATCCGGGGACTTCAAGGCATAATGTGTAGCCTACTGATGTTCCCCTATGACTGACTGGCTATACAGGAACCTTAAGGGATGTTTCGTCTCCTCGTGATGTTCCCATATAACTGACTAGCTCTACGGGCACCTCAAAGCAACGTTGCCAGATTATCGTACTCAGCCGATTATATTTCCCGACTCCCTACTCCTAAACTGTCTTTGGGCTCCAATAACGAAACTGATTTATAGTTATCGTTAAAAGGGTTAGATCCTGATGTTTCTTGGCAATCGTTAGGCGTCAGAAACCGGTAAATTCTATGCTCTGAGTACGATAATCTGGCAACGGTGCCTCAGAGTATGCATGGTTCGTCTCCCCGCTGACGTCCCCTTAAGACCTGACTGGCTATCCGGGCTCCTCAGATAATGTTTGGATTCCTTGTGACTTTCCCCTATGACCTGACTGGCTATCTGGGCTCCTCAGATAATGTTTTGACTCCCTGTGACGCTCCCTTATGACCTGACCACCTACATACGGGCACCTTAGAGTATGGTTCGTCTCCTTCTTATGACTGACGACCTGTGTGGGAACTTAAGGACATATTCTGTAGCCGACTGATGCCCCCTCTTAACTGACTCAACTGACTGACTATCCGGGGCCCTCATGACAAACCGGCAGTGTTGGTGTCTCAGTACATCTTGCTTGTCACCGTGCTTCTCTTCTTACGAGCTATATTTGCGCTTTTGGAAGGTCTGTTGCTAATGATGAACCCTCAAGGACGATGATGTGTCTCTGATGAAAGGAAGCACTAACCGTAAAGGGAGGGAATGATGTGTTTGTTTATGTTTGTGTGTGTGTGTGTGTGTGTGTGTGTGTGTGTGTGTGTGTGTGTGTGTGTGTGTGTGTGTGTGTTTATGATATTTTGAGCCATAAACCCAATTAAGTGTAAAGAGTTGTATAGACGTATTTTATAGAACCTACAAGATGTGATAAATAAAACATCTATGTCTACCTATGTATCTACCTATCTAACTATGTATCTGTCTATCTTTCTGTGTGTATCGGTAGTGGAAGTGAGGTGATGCTTTAGTTGTTGTTGTTGTTGTTTCACCTTTACAGTCTAACGCTCCGCCATGAAAGAAGACCACCTGTTGATTGAGTACTGAAGGTCAGGTGTGGTATCCCAGCTGGTCTCTCTCCCTCCCTCCCGCGGCCACAGTCTCTCTCCCTGTGTCTCTGTCTGCCCCTCTGAAATGATTAATTGTTGTTCTAAGGTCCTCTTTCACCGTTTGCTCATTGATTCTTTTTCCTCCACTTAGCTCTCTCTCTCTCTCTCTCTCTCTCTCTCTCTCTCTCTCTCTCTCTCTCTCTCTCTCTCTCTCTCTCTCTCTCTCTCTCTCTCTCTCTGGCCTAATATTGTGAGTTGTTAGGTACGTGAAATGTGATCCAGTGTGTGTGTGTGTGTGTGTGTGTGTGTGTGTGTAGCGACGTGATGGGATGCCTTACCTTACAATAACACACACACACACACACACACACGCAGTCAGGCAGTACGTACATGTTACTAGTAGTGGTGGCTGTTGTTGTTGTTGTTGTCGTTAACCGAATGTGATGTAAAAAGTAACACGTTCTGGTTGCAAGAGTCACACGTGTTCATAATAAGTATCGTGTGTGTGTGTGTGTGTGTGTGTGTGTGTGTGTGTGTGTGTGTGTGTGTGTGTTCGTTTACTCTCGTTTTTCTGCTTGTCACTTCTGCAAATTACGAGAACCACCACGTTTGTATTTTTAACTTGTTTATTTGTTGTTGTTTTTCTTGGATGTTTTCTAGTCCTTCAAATTTTCTTACTTTTTTCTTATTTTTTTCTTCTTTACTGTTTCGTTTTAACTTGTCTTTCTATTTCCTAGTCCCCGCGTCCTTCAAACCTCCTCTCTTCCTTCCTTCCTCTTTCGTTGTTTTCTGCTCTGCTGTTTATAGTGTTTCTTTCGTTTTAACTTTTTTTTTATTATTTTTTCTAGTCCCTTCGTCCTTCAAACTTCCCCTCTTCTTTCCTTCTTTTTTATCTTTCTTCTTTCGTTTAATTTCCGGAATTGATCAGTCGAAGCAAGAACGAGTTACAGTTTATAGGAGAGGAAGAGGCGCGTGTATGACCTTCCTCCTCTCTCGCCTAACTACAACTGACCATCCGTGTCAGTGTCACCCACCACCACTGCCGCCACGCCACGCCCCCCTTGACATCATGACGTCATCGGCCACGCCCCCAACACCGCCATTACGTCAGCCAATCAGTGACCTCCCTTGCCATGGCGTCACTTTGCCCCGCCCCTCCTCTCCACTTCCTCTCCTGCTGTCCCCTCATCATCATTATCATCATCGGCTTCCTCATGTTGTTTGCCACGCCCCCCTCAGCCTTGATATATGACTCTCTCTCTCTCTCTCTCTCTCTCTCTCTCTCTCTCTCTCTCTCTCTCTTATACACACACACACACACACACACACACACACACACACACACACACACACACACAAACACGGCGCGCGCGCTCACACACACAGATTCAAAGGGCGACTTGAGGATTTCGTGTTTGGGAAATTATAGAAAATGAGACTGCGTATCACTTTTTGAGGGTTAACTATACTTTTAACTTATTCTCGTGTGTGTGTGTGTGTGTGTGTGTGTGTGTGTGTGTGTGTGTGTGTGTGTGTGTGTGTGTGTGTAATTCACCACGGACTGATCGCGAGTTGGACTCGTCATCTTTGGCACTGGTGTGTGTGTGTGTGTGTGTGTGTGTGTGTGTGTGTGTGTGTGTGTGTGTGTGTGTGTGGTTTTACTTTGCCTCATTTTCTTTATCGATATTTGCACTTTTTCGTTTCCTGCTTGAGTGGCCGTAGCCGGGTTTGGGGCCTGGGTTTGCAGCCTTGAGTTACCCGCCATTGCAGGATCCAGACCAGCACGTCCCGAGCCCCGCCTGACACCCGGCACCCATTTGCTGCTGGATGGACAGTGACACGGGTGAAAGGAGATTATCCATCTGTCTCCACTCCGCCCGGAATGTGTGTGTGTGTGTGTGTGTGTAATTCAGCCACGGCTTGATCACGAGCTAGGCTCGTCATCGCCAGTAAGTGACCTCCCCATTAAAGCATCGATCTCTGGGTACTGCCGGGACCTTCACACACCACACACCCCATCCCCCTTGCTCAAGGGAGGACAACAACCGCTCCTTGTCAGTGAAAAAATCCCGGCCTGATCGGAGCTCAAACCTCCGCCTGCCAGGCCGCGAAGCCAGGCAGCGCAGAGCTTTAACCACTGAGCTACCGGAGCGGTGTGTGTGTGTGTGTGTGTGTGTGTGTGTGTGTGTGTGAGAGAGAGAGAGAGAGAGAGAGAGAGAGAGAGAGAGAGAGAGAGAGAGAGACTTGTAAAGAGTTTGTAGGTCACACGTAGTAAACTAACAGGTCGGGAATTCTTGAAGTATTTTATGTTGATGTTTTAATCATCCAGGTTTTAGAAACTATGACTTTGCTGGCACTTTCTTTATACTTGAGATAGTTTACTAAGCATGAAATCGTGTGCATATTTTATTAAGCCTATTGGAAGGCCATTCTATTGTCCTCTTATATACCAACTCATTCCTTTATCTGGAAGTACTAAGTAGGTCCATAGTAAACCCATTTTCTCGTCCTGATTCACCCTTACTTATGCCTCTCCATACTTTACTCCATCTTTGGCTACACTGAAATCGCCCGAGTCCAGTAAAGCCTTCCCTCCCCACCAACTCATTCTTTTCATTACTCTGACTGGAAGTAGGTCTATAGCAAACCCATTTTCACGTTCTGATTCACCTTTATTCATGCCTCTCCAAACTTTGCTTCATCCTTGGTTGCACTGGAATCGCCTGAGTCCTGTGAACCTTCCCTCCCTACCGTCCCCCTGCCCACCCCGTCACCGTACATCCAACACACCCACGCGACCTTATATTAGCCAGGCCGTGACACACATGCTCACGACGCCGGGCCGAGATATAAAGGTGAACGTCAACGAGGAAAATATTTAGCATGATCCAGCCCTCACGATGACCTTTGTTTGCCTGTTAGTTATTAGAAGGCACGTTTCCCTCCCTCGACACAAGATACAAGAACGTGAACTGGTCTCCTTTTCTCCCCTCTTATTTTTTTATATATTTTAAATACGTTTCCTTCTACCCTAATGTCAAGAATGTGTACTGATCCATTTTTTCCCTCTTTGGTATTTTTCTTTGTTATAAATACGTTTCCTTCTACCCTAATGTCAAGAATGTGTACTGATCCATTTTTTCCCTCTTTGGTATTTTTCTTTGTTATAAATACGTTTCCTTCTACCCTAATGTCAAGAATGTGTACTGATCCATTTTTTCCCTCTTTGATATTTTTCTTTCTTATAAATACGTTTCCTTTTAACCATCACAACCACAACCACACATAACACCACCTCACCACATCAAAACCTTTCCCCTGGTGTCTAATTAGGTATTGTTTTTCTCGCCCCTATTTTTTATTCTTAATTTATCGTCACTGCCTCTTCTGTATCTCATATCCTTATCAGCTCATTAAGGGGACTGTTCAGGTCTACATCACCTTATTCATTTTCCTTTTATGCCATTCAAGGATCTTTAACCTGGCCGCTGCGATTGGCACGGATTTTGCCTTCACTGCTAGCCTGGTAACATATAGTCCCAGGTCTTTCTCTGCCTCTGTGGTGGATAGTGGAGTGTTTCCCACGTGGTATTGATGTGCTGGATATCCTCTCACAAGGTGCAGGACTTTACATTTTTCTCCATTGAATTGTAGCAGACACTTTTTGTTCCATTCCTGTAGCTTGGTGAGGTCTTCTTGTAGGAAATCTGCGGTCAATGGGCTATTTTTCTGTACTTTGCTGTTTTTCTTTCCTGTATCTTCCTTTGTATTTCTACGTATTTACTATCAACGTATTAACTATTTTCGACTTCCTTCTCTTTTCTCCCTTCGACTGCCTTCTTCTTTCCTCGACATCGTCTCTTTCTCTTCTTCCTTCTGTGTGTGTATGTGATTTTCCTATATCTTTTTAACTCTCGATCATTCTATTTCCTTTCGTATCCATGTGTGTGTGTGGGGGGGGGGGGGTGAGTGTACGATACCCTCCCATGCATCTGTGGTTCTACTAATTGGCCCACGTCTAATGAGGAAACTCGAGTCATGTGTGTTACGAAATCAATCAGACAGTAACAAGGAACGGTGCGCAGCGTCTTCCTGTGACCAGTCTCCTAAGCAGGTGTACACGCAGCCTGTTTTGTTGTGGCGAATTTAACGAACTCGCTGGTTAATTCGTGATTCCTGTTACTGATCGGCACTGACACGGAAGCATCATCTCTTGCCTTCCTAAAACCTCGACTTCCTATTTCTTTCTTTTTCTTCTTTTTCCGTCGACTTTCTTCTTCCTTCGACTTTCTTCCTTTTTTCCTCAGTTCTTTCTCTTCTTCGTCTTCTTTCATTTTCCTTCTTCCTTCTTCTTTCTTCGACTGTTTTCTCTTCTTCTTCGACTTCCTTCGTCTTCTTTCCTTGACTTCTTTCTCTTCTTCCCACAACTTCCTTCGTCTTCTTTCCTTTTCCTTCTCCTTTTTTTTCTTTCCTCGACTTTTTTCTCTTCTTCTTCGACTTCCTTCTTCTTCCTACCTTTTCCTTCTCACTTCTTTCATCGACTTCCTTCTTCTTCCCTCGACTTCCTTCTCATCTTTCTATGGCTTCTTTCTTCGACTGTTTTCTTCTTCCCTTGACTTCCTTCTTTCCTCCCTTTCTTGTTCTTCGTCTTCCTTCATGTTTTGTCCTTCTCGTCTCCTTGGTAGTCACACCCACACCCACACCCACACAAACCTCCACAGCCAGCCAGCCAGTCACCAACGCAGTTAGACACGTGCGCAGCCTTTCCACTGTTCCTGTTATACCATTTCTGAGCGGCATTTGGCTAGCTTACCTTCTGTTTACCTTCGCCTCTTCGCAGGATGTGTGAACGCGAAAGAAGACTGACAAAACCAACCCGCGATTCCTTGCCACAGAAATCCATTGAACGTGTTGAGGTGTGAATGGGGCGGATTACCTTTTTGTTATTGTTATTGGTGGTGGTGGTGGTGGTGTGGTGGTGATAGTAGTAGTAGTAGTAGTAGTAGTAGTAGTAGTAGTAGTAGTAAAAGAAAAAAGAAAAAGGTAAAGAAGAAGAAGAAGAAGAAGAAGAAGAAGAAAGATAATGTAACGGAAAAGAGAAAATACCCAATTAATTTATAGATAACACACACACACACACACACACACACACACACACACACACACACACACACACACACACACACACACACACACACACACACACACACACACACACACACACACACACACACACACAATTAATTTTATTCATTTATTTTAGGTGCTGCCTCTAACGCCGGTAGGCTCTATTGAGAGGCCACTTGGACGGCCCCAGACCGTTAGTGACGCAGGCGAATGTTATTTATAGTGGCTGCCGTGATGTATAACTTGCTTGCCCCATGCTTCCCCCTGGTGCACCGCTTGAACGAAGTCAATGAATTTGGGGTTATTTGAAGATCTGGGCAGCATGTGAGTAATCTTCCGCCACTTAGCGATGGTCTGAAAATTTGGGGTTATTTGAAGATCTGGGCAGCATGTGAGTAATCTTCCGCCACTTAGCGATGGTTTGAAAATTTGGGGTTATTTGAAGATCTGGGCAGCATGTGAGTAATCTTCCGCCACTTAGCGATGGTTTGAAAATTTGGGGTTATTTGAAGATCTGGGCAGCATGTGAGTAATCTTCCGCCACTTAGCGATGGTTTGAAAATTAACATGTTTCGGTGGGACTCGAACCACGCCCGCACGCTCGCCACTGGGCCACCGCCTCCCCCAGTTTATCTATTACTCTTTTTTATTGTTTATTTTTTCCCAGTCTCCTTGGCTTAAGAAAAATGTAACACAAGCAATAATAGGTGAGTGCATTCGTTTGTGTGTTAATTTGTTTGCCTGTCTTAAGTAACAGCTAACGTTATGAATATACACTGCATTACCCTCAAGGCTGCTTTCTCTCTCTCTCTCTCTCTCTCTCTCTCTCTCTCTCTCTCTCTCTCTCTCTCTCTGACATTTTTTTTATAGTGTGTGTGTGTGTGTGTGTGTGTGTGTGTGTGTGTGTGTGTGTGTGTGTGTGTGTGTTTCCTGTTTATGTTTTAATGTCGCAATTATGGAATGTCCCACCCGTCCAGGTGTGTGTGTGTGTGTGTGTGTGTGTGTGTGTGTGTGTGTGTGTGTGTAATTTCTTGAGGTAAACACAGTCTCTCTCTCTCTCTCTCTCTCTCTCTCTCTCTCTCTCTCTCTCTCTCTCTCTCTCTCTCTCCATTTAGGTCTTACCTGTACTATGCAAGAGGTTTTCCCATCCAGAGAGAGAGAGAGAGAGAGAGAGAGAGAGAGAGAGAGAGAGAGAGAGAGAGAGAGAGAGAGAGAGAGAGAGAGAGAGAGTTAGATCCTGAATATGCCTCCAAATTCAATCTATTTACTCTTTTTCTGATATATTTATGAAGCTTTATTTGTTGTGTTTACAGTTACTTATCGGTTTTGTTGTTTCGTTTAGTCTCATATTTATTTTTACCGTACTTCTTTTTAATCATTTATCTGTATTTACAGGATGTAGCACTCGTTGAAGAATAATAAGAAATCCTCAATTAAATTTAGTTGCTTCTTACATTTATATTATTGGCTACTACTACTACTACTACTACTACTACTACTACTACTACTTCTGCCACTACTACTACTACAACTACTACTTCTGCCGCTACTACTACTACAACTACTACTTCTGCCGCTACCACTACTACTACTTCTGCTTCTGCTTCCACAATTATAGCGACCCTTCTATGTTGTCCATGAAACGAAAAAACAGCAAAGATAGACATTCTTCATAACTGTTGTTCATTGAGTGCACGAATCCAATTACACACACACAAAAAAAAAAAAAAAAAAAAAAAAAGCACGTTTCGAAAGTATGGTTTCCTAGTTTTTTTTATGGTTTTGATAGTGTTGACTGCGTGTTAAGAGGAGGGAGCATGGCGTTCTTGTTTCCGTAGTAGTAGTAGTAGTAGTAGTAGTAGTAGTAGTAGCAGTAGTAGCAGCAGTAGCAGCAGTAGCCCAAAAGCCACCAACGTCTCCAATATGGACTATGAAGCCACAGTGGTGGAGAGTGACATTAGGGTGGGTCGGGAGTGACTTGAGTAGGGAAGGAAAGGGAGATCTGGACGTAATAGATGATAGGTGATTTAGTGCTAGGTAGTATTAGTGATATGGTTGAATGCCACAGTCATTAGCGAACAGAGTTGGGGCTAATGACCTCCAAGCTATGGAGCCCTCTATGATTATGTGTCGGGAAAATAAACATGAGTGGAGGTATCATTTATGTAATAGTAGTAGTAGTAGTACTTGTATTTGTTGTTGTTGTTGTAGCAGTAGTAGTAGTGGTGGTGGTGGTGGTAGGAGAAGTAGTATAGTAGTAGAAATAATAGTAGTAGTAGTAGTAGTAGTAGCAGTAGTAGTAGTTGTTGTAGTAGTAGTAGTATTGGTGGTGGTAGAAGAAGAAGAAGAAGAAGTAGTAGTAGTAGTAGTAGTAGTAGTAGTAGTAGTAGTAGTAGTAGTAGTGGTGGTGGTAGAAGTAGTAGTAGTAGCACCAGTAGTATTATCACCCACAAAACTATAATCGCAGTGACCAGAAATTATAAATAATCTTCAAAACTATTTTTAGAAAACAATTAATATACTGGGAGTGACTACTACTACTACTACTACTACTACTACTACTACTACTACTACAACAACAACAAGACACTCGATGCATCCATTTCCGCCAGACAGAGGACGGTATACCTATCGTCTGTCTTAGGAGGTCAAAAGGAACGAATTCGTGGGTTTCCGAGGGACATGACATGACTGAAGGAAAGGAGAAGGAGGTCGCTGTTGGGTGTGTCAGAAGGAGGGGGTAAGAGAGACTGAGGGCAGGGAAGGGACTAAGGGGGGCGTTGAGATAAGAGGCAAGAGGAGGGAGGAGGAATGAGGGTGCTGGTGGCAGGGGACTTCAGCAGGAGGATATATAAGCAAGGGACGAGGCTGCCTGCTGCTCACTCGCTCGCTCCTGCTCGTCGGGATTAGACCAGGTGTGTGTTTGTGCTGTTGTTGTTGTTGGTGGTGGTGGTGGTGGTGGTGGCTAGTTTTTGTATGTTTCTTTGTTTTTAAGTTGATAACATAAGAACGTAAGGAGTCTGCAAGAGACCGGTTGGCCTATACAAGGCAGCTCCTGTAGGCCTAACCCCACCTTACCTCACTATCCATGAATTTGTCCAACCTCTTCTTGGATGTTTCTATGGTACTAGCACTCACAACATGACTGCCAAGCCTGTTCCACTCATCCACCACTCTGTTAGTAAACCAATTCTTGCCTATGTCATTGTTGAATCTGAATTTATCTAACTAAAAAACATTTTACGTGTACCACCCGGCTCCTTTACAACCAAATTCCTATTAACATCCCCTTTATTAAAGTCATTCATCCATTTATAAATTTCGATCGTCTCCTCGTAACCTTCGCCTTCTAAAGCATGAAGATTTAAATGCTTAAGTCTATCCTCCCACGGCAAGTTTCTCACCCCTAGAATCATTTTTGGCATCCTCTAATGTAGATTCTAACATCTTGATGTCCATTTCTATAGTAGTGACCAGAACTCAACTGCATAATCAAGATGAGGTCTAACTAGTGATAAGTAAAGTTTGAGGATGACTTCAGCGCTCCTGTTGCTTACGTTCCTTGAAATGAAACCCAGTACTCTGTTTGCACGATTCTTAGCCTGGGTGCATTGAGCCCTCGGACGGAGGTCAGCGCTCACTAAGACTCCTAAATCCCTCTCACACCCAGACCTGCTCAGATGAGTGTCATTTAAAGTGTAATTGTGAGGCGTTATTCCTATCTATACGCTCTGAATACATACTACACTTCCCAACATTGAATTCCATCTGCCACTTCTCCGCCCAGTCATACAGTTTGTCTAGCTCATCCGGGAGAACGCTAGCGTTCTGGTCTGATTGAATTACTTTATCGATCTTGGCATAATCTGCGAACTTACTGACATCACTACTAATTCCTGTGTCCAAATCGTCGATGTAAATGATAAAGAACAGTGGACCCAGCACCGACCCCCGTGGGACTCCACGCGTAACACAGCCTCAGTCAGATGTTTCACCATTGATTTGCACTCTCTGCTTCCTACTTCTAAGCCACGCCCTGATCCAGTGCAAGACTTTTCCATCTACGCCGTGACCCTGCAATTTTAGTAACAGCCGCGGTGGTGAGGGACTTTGTCCGAAGTTTGTTGGATCTTTTTTTTTTTCGTTTTTTTTAAAAAAAAAATTACCGCGAATTTTTTTTTTTTTTGCACTTATTATTTGCGATATACAAATGATAATATGCAGTATTCTTCCTTTGGGTGTCATTTAAATCTCATATAAAGGATATTCCTTTACTTTGAATAGTGAATAAGAATTTTTTGATCATGTGTAAAACTTTTCAAAAAAAAAATAATTCAATTTTTATGAAAATTATATCAGGGTTACCTCACAGTCTAGTGTTTAAACTATAAAAAAAATCATTAGTCTAGACGAAAAATTACGCTCACAGGAGATCAAAATGTCCGAACACGACCGTAAAAATGACTTTTCCCCCTTAACTTCAAGATATAAATAGCTGAGGGAAAACCTCACTCTTCTTAGTCACGCCAAGCAATCAAGAAAACAGTATTGAGCCACTGCCTTGCGTCCAAAGCATCCAGGTGTCGACACTCACTAATAAGCAGATCGTGTGTGGGGGGGGGGGGGGGGGGGTGAAGACAGAAAAAAATATATATTACGAAAAAAAGACATGCAGGTCGGATTCTAATGTACTGAATCACATAAGATTGTAGTAGTAATAGTAGTAGTAGCAGTAGTAGTAGTAGTAGTAAAAGTAGTAGTAGTAGTAGTAGTAAAAGTAGTAGTAGTAGCAGTAATAGTAGTAGTAGTAGTAAATATCAAGAATAACAACTGTCCTCTCTCTCTCTCTCTCTCTCTCTCTCTCCTATCCATTCATCTAACCATTTATCTATCTCTCTCCTCAGTTCCCCGGTCCACCACTTCTCCAGGAAAGATCACAACCCGCACAGACCACGATGGCGGGCGATCAGAATGTGGTCTTGGACTTGTTCGAGCACCCCTACTCAAAGAAGGGACCGCCCAGAACAGCAGCCGAGGTGAGAGGAGGAGGAGGAAGAGGAGGAGGAGGAGGAGGGTATGAAGGAACAGGATGATGAAAAGGAGGAGGAGGAGGAAGTTGGAGTAATGAAAAAGTAACAAACGAAAAAGAAAAAAAAGGATGAGAGAAAAAGAGCAGCAAATATGGAAACAAGAAAAGGTAGGCAACGGGAATCCTTTTGGCTCATTACGAGGTTGTCCGCTCTGGTACGTACGTTCAGTCTACTCCTGTTGCAACGAAGTAAAGGCCTATGCGATTTTCAAAGGAGTTGCTGGTTTCCGCACTTACTACATCAGCAGGGAGGTTGTTTCAATGTTGGATGACTCGGTCTGAAAAGAAACTCCTTGCAATGTCTGTATCGCATCGCCTCGTTTGAATAGGTATACCATTGTTTCTAGCTATTAAGTGTGTTTATAGCTCAAAAAACTTGGAGTGGTCGACGTTATTGAACTTCTTTAAGTTCTTGAACACTTTTATCATATTTCTTTGTAAGCGTCTCTTCTCCAGCGTAAAGAGGTTGTGTCGCTTGAGTCGTTCTTCATACGGCAGGGCCCTCAATGGTGGAATCATTTTCGTAGCACGTCACTGAACTCTCTCTAATAATTCGATGTCCTTTCTGTAGCTAGGTGACCAGAACTGTATCGCATACTCGAGGTGCGGTCTTACCATTGAGTTCTATGAGGATAACATTGCTTCCGGCGTCTTACACTCGAAGTTCCTCGCTATAAATCCGAGCATAGTGTTGGCTTTGTTATATGATTTTTTACAGTGCTTTGGATATTTCAGGTCACTGCTGATGGTGACTCCAAGATCCGATCCCTCCTTCACAACCGGCAGAGGCGTCCCAAGCATGCTGTACATAAGGTTACTATTTCTGGAACCAAAGTGCATGACTTTACATTTGTCCACGTTGCATGACATTTACCACTTTTCAGACCACTGATTAATCTGGTCAAGGTCCCTTTGGATGGTTTCGCAATCGGCCGTCGTGAGGGCCCTTCCGCCCACTTTGGTGTCGTCAGCAAACTTTGATAAGGTGGATTTAAATCATGTTTCTAAATCGTTGGTGTATAAGATAAAGAGAATTGGTCCCAGCACTGATCCTTCTGGTACTCCAATAGTAACTGGAAGCCACTCAGAAGCCTGCCCGTTAACACTCGTCGTTTTTCATTGGTGAGCCAATCTCTTATCCACACAGTCAGGTTGTTTCCTAGTTTCTTTTAGGAGTCGCTCATGTGGTGCCTTGTCAAAGTATTTCTGGAAGTCCAGATATATGACAGGAGGAGGATATGGAGGAGCAGGATGATGAGGAGGAGGAGGAGGAGGAGGCGGTGAAAGTATTGAAGTAGTAGAAAACGAAAAAGAAAAAGAAGGGTGAGAGAAAGAGAGGGAGCTAGAGGAGGTGATAGAGATGATGAAAAATAGAAGACGAAGACGAAAGAAAAACAAGAAAAAACAAGAACAAGAACAGAAACAAGAACAACAACAACAAAAACAAGAACAAAAGCAAGAAAAAGAAAAAGAACAAGAACAGAGAGAGAGAGAGAGAGAGAGAGAGAGAGAGAGAGAGAGAGAGAGAGAGAGAGAGAGAGAGATCTACACTGTCACGGCCTCATTAATTAAGAGTTCACACAAAGGTGTCACGCCTCAAGCACGTTAGCCTCAAGGAGTCATCATCATCATCATCAGGACCACGACTTTAAATCAGTCTTCCTAATTAACAGGTGTCGGACGCGTGAATCTCGACTTTGTGTTTCTGCTTATCAGTTTTTTTATCTCCTTTCTTTATTCCCTTGCATCTTTCTTTCTTTCAGTACCTGTTGATCTTGTTATTTATTATATTTGAACGAGGGCGCATCACGAACACGACGTTGAATCATTCTTCGTATTTAAACCTCGACTTCATGTGTTCCCTTAATATATTTTTTTCTCTCATTCTGTATCATTGCATTCCTCTCTCGATCTATTTGTATATTCTCTGTACATCTATTTATCTACTCAACGCTTTGCAACGGTATAGGACTAAAATTAGTAGCTAATGCCAAATATAGCTGTTCAACTAAAAGTCGGAATAATGCTAACTGGCAGCCAAGAAGGATTAATATTATGATTCAAGATTCCCGTAAGGTAATGGACAGCCGGTTGCAAGTTGTTCATTACGCAAGTTCATTACTCTATTACATAGGTTCTCAACCTAGGGTACGCGTACCCCCAGGGGCACGGGAGAGGAATTTTCGGGGTACGTGACTGGTTTCTCAAAATACTTCGGTTTCGGCTTTCAAAGACTGTACCGAGGATTAACTTATTCGTAGCAAAGAAACAAGCCCAACCATCTCACTGAATCAGCATGTGTTTTTCATGCTAGCTACACGCAGTGACGTACTATGAGTAAGTGACTATAGTAACAGCTACAAGTGAATAGTTCTTGGTAACACTTGCTCACAGTCACTCCTATTTAAAAAATATGTCTACTTTAGTTACATCTTGGTATTTTTTATGCTAGTCACACACAGGGACTTCCTTGTGAGTAAGTTACTAGTTACTAACGACTTGTTACAAGCCTTAACAACCAGCACTAGCTCAGAGTCACTGGAACACAATACCTTCTTTAGTTCTATTTTATCTTTTTTTTCACGCTTGGGATGCTTGTCACACACAGTCACTTTCCCGTGAGTAACTAGTCATAAACTGTAAATAATGGCTCAAATTCAGTTATTGGAAAATTGACTGTAGATATGCTTTTTTCTTCTTATGCAATCACACACATTGACTTAACTATCACCATTACTAATTACCAGCTGCAACTAACTGTATGCAACGCTAGTTTATTGTCACAATGGTTTAAAAACGAGTATTTTAGTAAATGGTAGCAGCTAATCACATAAAATTTTCTTATGATAGTAACTAGTTCATATCAGTACTAGCTCATAGGTTAAATGATTGAAAATGTTTGTCTACTTCACATATATAATACGATTTATGCTTCATAAACCAAGTTGATAAACCATGCATTTCTTTTTAACCTTCCTGGTACTGCATTCTGGGTTATGGGTACGTGACCAACTCTGAAAAACTTGAAGGGGTACATAAGATCAAAAAGATTGTGAACTCCTGATCTATTAGATTTCGCATTGCACTGCCCTTCCTCGTCCCCGTCTTAACATCCCAAAGTTGTTTTTTTTCTGATGAGAGTGAGGTCATCCCCTAAGGACAGGTGGCATATCTCTCTCTCTCTCTCTCTCTCTCTCTCTCTCTCTCTCTTAATTAATCCACGCTCCTTCTATTGTGTCCCGAAATATGGAGGTGTGTGTAGCAAGGAAAAGGTGGGATGTGAAGGGGTCGCGGTGGAAAGGCTGAGGAAGTGGAAAGCTGCCTCCTGCCCAGCAGTACATGTATGAGTGTCACTGGCCGTGACTACCTCAGAAACCCATTGGCACACTACCTATATCTGTCTAGTGTGTGTGTGTGTGTGTGTGTGTGTGTGTGTGTGTGTGTGTGTGTGTGTGTGTGTGTGACCCTCCTCCAAACATCTTCCTCCGCATCTCATATCCTCTCTCCCTTCCCTCCTTTCCCATTATCTCCCTCAGGCCCGCCCTATCGTGTTTGAGGACGACGTGACAACCCGCGTGGGAGGAGGACCGCCGGCCCCCGGCCCGCTGACCCTCGCCCGCTCCGTCCCTCGAGGCAGCGTGTTCTCGTCCTTCGTCAGGGAGCACCGCCTCGCTGCCAGGGAGCTCTGTGACTACCTCATGCGTGAGTTCTATTAAGATATAACAGAGATGTAATCAGGTGGGATGCTGGGTCAAAATGAGTGTCTACTTCTGCCTGACGTCAGTATATGAAGACGGACAACGGGTCTGCAGATTACGAAAGCGAGGTCCGCGAGTCTCAAGAGCTGCCTCTCTACACGTGCCCCAAACTGCTCTCGCTAGTCTTTGCAATTCTTTGCATGTTGTGATATACATTTTCTTTCTCTTCCCTTCCTCTCCGATATTTGCTGACGTCACTCAATCTTGTACCTGGTCTACCTCTCTGTATCTTGAGTTCTATACGGCAGACAGACTGGGTAATCAGGCAGATCAGGTCACAGTGACGAAGCGAGAGGTGCTGAAAGTTGGTTCAGGGGATTGGGGAAGCCAACTGTAGAGGAACATCAAAGTATTATTACATTGTGTGGGAAAAACGAGAGAGAGAGGTGCCGCAAGTGTTTGGGTGAGGCATATTCCCTACCGTGATGCAGGCTGGTGACGATGATAGTATAAGGAGTGTTTTCTCATTCAGAAATATGCAGTGTCTAATGTCTTTCACTATTATAGGCTCATAAAACTAGCCATGTAAATAGTACTCCAACCTCTACTAAATCTTATTCAATGTGGGTATGTAAGCCCTGAAATGCCTGAAGAATATGGGCATCGGAAGCTCTCAACCCGACTCGGTGTCTCGACTCGTGTTTCGACTCAACGAGCGAGGTAGTCAGTCAGCCAGCCAGTCGTCCCTCAGTCCTCAGACAGTGAACCCACACCAGTCAATCTCTCCGCTCCGTCACCTTTTTGCCCCTCTTCACGTTTCACCTCGTCCCTGCATAAAAGAAATCATCATCCTGCAGCCGTCACACCAACACCTTTTGAGACCTTCAGAGCAGCAGCATCGCCGGACAGATAAGTCGATCATTCTGTCAGATGGATAACACAACGTAGATGCTAGTTGTTGGCGGTGCTCCAGCTTGCCTTTCCTGAGAAAATACCCCATGACCTTTTTTCCCCTTTTATAAGTAAATGGGTTTTATATGTATTTCTAAGGGTGCATCGTTAAGAGATTTACGGACCGATCCTGACTGCAGGCTTGCTGCTTCTTATTTTTGGTGTGTTTTTCTTCCATTGATTTTTATTTTATTTATTTATTTTTTTTTTTTTTTGTGTGTGTGTGTGTGTGTGTGTGTGTGTGTTTTGAGGCCTCATTTGTTGTTGACTTTGGATGATACTGTCCAACTTTAAGTCTTGGATGTCCTCCTGGTCATTCGTCTAATCCTAATACTCTTTGTGGAGAATTAGTGCGTGTGAAAGCGTCAGTCTACATCGCTTCCTCCTCCTCCTTCCTGTGCCATCTTCACTCCTGCCAATATCATTTTATCACCAAACCATCAGTTAGAAATTAAAATATCTGCGTAGGGTGTACCGAAGGAATTCAATCATTTCGCACCTTCTCCGTTTGTCTGCTATCTTCTTACAATCATCTCCTTCTCCCCCTACCCCTATCAGTAACTCAATTATCCTCCTTCTCCTTCTCCATTTCTCCCACCTCTTGCCTCGCCTTTGTGGAGGGTTAGTGCATGTGAAATCGCCATTACCTCTTTCTCTCATTTTTCCTCCTCCTCCTGCCTCGCCTAACGCCCCTCCACCCTTCCAGAGGCCACCAATGTGAGGGAGCTGAGCCTGATGGCTGAGGAGGTCCGCAGAGAGCTCAACGAGAAGCTCTTCATCTACGCCGTGTCCTTCGTGATCCTGAGGAAGCCGGTGAGGACGGGAAGGAAGCGCGGGAATGTTTGAAAAAGGATGTGCGGGAGTGTTTGAAGGAAGAACGTATGCGTGTAGGAATAAAAAATAAAAAAAACATGCCAAGGAATCTAGAGGGATACTTGTGCATGGATGGAAAGCGATTCAGGGCTGGAGTGACACTGTGCTTGTCCCCATTGAAATAGTACTTGTAATAATATTTAGCTGGACCCAGAGTGAATGCAGGCTTGATAGAACGATAGGGCTGCTTGATTTTTGAGGCACGGTGGACAGAGCAATACTTTAAATTTACCAACAATTATTCTTTAAGGACAGTGAATGGATTGAAACATTAACATTATCAGCAATTGAGTTCCAGGAGCTGTGAACTGATCGATACTGTAATGTTATCACCAATTAATTTTTAAGGTCTTCATTATATAATAGGACAGGAGGGTGGATTGCTCAAACCTCATATTCCCCTACGTGTGCTTATGTGTATGTGTGTGTCTGTCCTACAGGAGATGAGGGCCATGCGTCTCCCCAGCATCGTGGAGGTGTTCCCATCCTGCTTTGTGCCACGGACCACCCTGGCCATCATGGAACAGCAGGCCCGGCAGCCCTCCACCACAGGCCAGGCAAGTCAGAGGGCAAGACAGCCTGTTACACCTCTTACACTGCCTTATGTACATTGATGGGTCCAGTCTGCATACTGTTGCCTCTGAAACTATTTATTCATATATTTAACTCTGCTCCTCTTTTTCTGAACAAGTCAGACACTCCAGTCAGGCAAGCAGGCAGCACTACTAACACAATTGACATAGTGACTGGTTAGGTGTGTCTTCCAATTAAAATGACACAGCTTCAGCTTATCATAATATTAGAAATGAACAATAGAATTAAACAACAACTTATTCATACCTTCTCCGGCCCCCAAGGATGTCATCATAACAGAGTACGGCCCGGAGTTCTCCAGCACCCACCTCAAGCCGGAGCACCGTGTGGCCTACTGGCGCGAGGACTATGGCATCAACCTCCACCACTGGCACTGGCACCTCGTCTACCCTCTCGACATGGGCGTGGACAGGGACCGCAAGGGGGAGCTCTTCTATTATATGCACCAGCAGATGCTCGCCCGGTTAGCAATCATAGTCATTTAAAAATTCTGATCAATTTTGCCCATACCCTATAAAATATTTTAGAGCCGCTTTCACCCATACCCAGTAAAAAATCTTCTGCCCATGATCCTCTAACCTCCTTTCTCTTCCTTCATCACCTCAGCTACGACATGGACCGGCTCAGTGTTGGCCTGAACCGCGTGGAGAAGCTGGCCAACTGGCGCATGCCTATCCCTGACGGCTACTTCTCCAAGCTGACCCTGGACAACTCGGGTCAGGTGTGGGGCTCCAGACAGGACGGCACTCTGCTGCAGGTGAGTGTGATTGTGATGTAACCTTTAGCAGTGTTTTGGCTTCACTTATTTATTCTTAACTTATTACATATTCTTTTTTTTTCCAAGATTAAGTAAAGCCTATAATGTCCCTTATCCTGTCATGCCTACTTTTATTGCTAGTCTATCACAATTTTATCACTCCTGCTTTTTTGTATTTTTTTTTCCATAATATTCTTGCATTTGCAAGAGTGTCTAAAGGGTTAATATGTCTCACCTCTTATCTGCATTTTTTTTGTGTGTGTGTTTGTTTCCTTTATATTATTTGGTTGGTTGTATGAACACTGTCTGTCTCATGTTTGTTGGCTTCCTTCCTTTCCTTAGCACCATTGGAGGCTCTATCATTACAGTTGTCTTAACCTGTAATTTTAACATGACTTTTCTACCATTGCAGGAATACCGCCGGAATGAGTTCATGCTGGAGCCTTTTGATGTGACTGACTTGGAGCAGCACCACAGCAGACTCATGGATGCCATTCACCAGGGGCACCTAATTGATGTGAGTGCACCTTCCCATCCCCATGTGACCAGCGCCAGATAGAGCCACAATTGGACCCTGGTGCTGCAAGTAATTCCGGGCCCCTAAGTATCTTAATATACACACATCATGCCCGGGTGGCCAGGCCCCCTATGAGGCCGGGCCCGAGATACCACCTTCTCTCGGGCCCTGCATGTGACCACTGTCATTGAGGTGCCATGACTGGAAATCCCAATCACTCAAATAATCCCCTCCCCAGAATGACAGCCTGCATTCTTTCTTGGATGGAAGGTTGATTGTTAATGTCTTTCTTGCCTCTGCCTTTTATTTGTTCTTTGTTTTTAGTCTTTTTTTTTCTGCTTGGTTATAGCACAGTCAATCTAATCTTTGTTATCCTCTTTTCCTCCCTCAACACTTTTGGAGGTTTAATCATTACAACTGTCTTAACATGCAACACTTACAACCTCTCCGGACTGTAATTATGTGAAAACGAACTTAGGAAAACAAATTAAAACTTTTGCTCCTTAATAGAAAGCTTTTAATGTTTGTCAACTACATCTGGAAAGAAGTTTAAAATGTTGACACAAATTAACACTCACTTTGATAGTAGTTTTTTCACTGACATGAGTGCTAAACGGAAGGGGGTGTCTGTATATATTGGCAAGCACACCCCAGTCAGTAGAACCCTTCCTCTGTAGTCACCAGAACTCTCACCATTTTTCATTAAATGGAACACTTATTTTTTCCTTTCTTTGCCGTGCAGCCAATGAGATGGAAATGAGCTCTGAGGCCACATGCTGCTATATAGCGTATGCCCCCAACTTTACTTTTCCTTCCCTTGCCGTGCAGCGTGAAGGCAAGCGGGTGAGGCTGACAGACGAGGGCGTGGCTCCCAACAGGCGGGGAATCGTCCTGCTCGGGGATGCCCTCGAGGCAGACGCCGGTCTCAGCGTCAACAGTCCCTTCTACGGCGACCTCCACAACTCGGGCCATGTCATCATTGCAGCGGCCCATGACCCGGACAACGCTCACAGGGTACCTGAGTATTGTTTTGCTTACTAATTCAGAGAAAAGACTCATGATGAGGGTTTTTATACCTGAAGGAGATTTTTTTTTTTTTTTTTTTTTTTTTTTTTTTTTTTTTTACCCACTTGCGTACCGTGACGCCAATAGCGTGTAAAAAAATTTAGGGCCAAAGTGCACCGTGACGCCATTGGCGTCAATTTAAACAAAAATATTACTTTTAAATAGTTATATTCACTCCAATCGCGTCATTTTTTGTTTGAGGGTAAGTTTCCTCACCCTCTCCGAAATGAACTAATTGGCAACACTCTCCGCGTCCACAGATTTGAGTGTGGTTGAGAAATCAAAGACAGTTTCCGGTCACTCTCATCAGTCAATCTGCACTTCTCGCTGCTATGGGCTTGCGCGCGCCCATGCTGCCCGCCGCATAACAGTGATAATAGTGTCATACAGTGATTTGATTGGGTGTAATTTGTATTCTTTTCTCTTTAAAGGCAGTAGCGTATTATATTTTGTGAATTACGTAAGCAAATGAAAGACGGACTTTTTTCAATATTTTTACTTTTCCGCAAATATTTCATGGTGCTAACTGTCCGACTGGAAATTTGAAGGAACCATAAGAATCCTGATAAGATTCTGCTATTATAAATACATCCACCTTGAAAAGTTGACACACAAAGTTTTTAGTTATGGAAGTGGAAACATGACCTATGTAGAAAAATTGTTAATGCGCACTTTATTCCATGTCCATAAACAGTCCTATGAATCACTATTATTATTTCTTTATTGATTCATGGAAAACCACAACAAATAGGGAAGCCATTGTTATATTATGTGTAATGATAAATGTAGGTTTGGGGGAAGAAAGTAGCTGAGAAACAAAAATTTTCGGCACGCTAAAAAAAACTGCCTCGACCAGCGAGAGACCCGATGTTTGAAATGAGTGCAGAAAGGAAAACTTATTGAAACATATGGTGCGCGAGAGGGTTAATAATAAATGATTATAAGTTTTAGATATATAAGTATGGATGATTTCCTAAGTAGCTTACTGTTTTGTGTTTGTTCAGATAAAAGTATCATGTTGAGGGTTTTAAGACTGAAAGAGACATTATTTTTGAGTGATTTCCTTCCTCGTAAGTCTTGGGCAGGTGTTTAATTGTTCCCATTTAGTTGTGGCTCAATCTCCCTCTCCATCTTGGCATAACCTTTGCATTTCCCTCTGAACTGTAATACCACTTGACCAGTCCTTCTCATCATCAGCTTTCACTCTCCTTGTATAATACATGCATTTTTGTCTACCCTATTTAGTTCTAAATTTACCTCCCTCTCACAATAATAGTCAAACCTTTACATACTCCACTAATCTCACTTGACCTATCCTCCTCATTATCCACTTTTACTCTCTTTGTTTACCCTTTTTTCTGTTGAACTTTTCTTTTTTCTCTTCTTAATGCTTTTGCTCTTTAATGCTTTCTCGTCCATTCCTTCTCCTCATACTACCTTCCCATTCACAGGAGAACCTTGGCGTCATGTCAGATACCTCCACAGCCATGAGAGATCCCGTGTTCTACCGCTGGCACAAGTACATTGATGACCTGTTCCAGGAGTACAAACTCACGCAGCCGCCCTATACCATGGAGCAAGTAAGGATGCAAGGAAACATTTGAAACTTTTATTAATGATCAAATTTACATGCTAAAGTTTTCTTGATATGTCAAATCTTTTCAGGCAACAGAGCTTACATAGTCAGGGATGTGCATGCACAAATTTATAACAAACTTTTATATTTAATAGAATTCATTGGCCCTTGTGATCCTCCATGCTCAAGAATCTTAGTCCAAAGATAAGCACCAATGCAGCACACAGATGACCGCATGCCCCCAACTTTTAATTCCTTCTTCCCCCCTCTAAAAAAAAAAAAAGTCGATCTTAGCCAAAAAAAAGAGAAATGACCAAAATATTATTACTCTTACTCCTCCCTACCTAAATAAGAAATCCAAATATCACCCTTCTTTCCTTGGCAGCTGTCCGTGCAGACAGTGACGGTGGCAGAAGTGGAGGTGGAGTGTGCAGGCCGCAAGAACACACTCACCACTGGCTGGAACACTCGGGACTTCGAGGCGAGCCGCGGACTGGACTTCAATTCCAGTATTCCGGTGATGGTGCGGCTAACCCACCTTGATCACCGCCCCTTCAGGTATAACATAAAGGTGAGGAAGGAAGAAGCGATGCTGACACCCTGAGGCTATCTTGATCCTCTTGCTGAAGTCAGGGTTGACAGCTGGTCATCAGGACAGCAGGCGAGTGTATTCATCTGCTGAATAAGAGACATAAATGAGGCAGAGATGGAAAAATATGAGGGCTATTTATCAGTGATGTAAAGGAAAGACAATTTTATAAGAAAATATTTTAAATTGTCAATGATGTCAAAAAGAAAATCAATGTAACTTTTTACTATTGCAAATCCATGGTTTAAAAATCTTTTAGCAACAATTATAGTTCTACTGCTGCCTTAACTCCACAACCATTCCAATCAGCCAGTCGGTTACTTAAAACCCTGATTGCCATCATTACTCTTCCTTCCATCCTGCCACAGGTGGAGAACAATGAAAAAGTAGCCAAGGACGTGACCGTCCGCATCTTCATGGCTCCAAAGTTAAACGAGCGAGGCATCAGGATGAACATTATGGAGCAGCGCCTCCTGTGGGCCGAGATGGACCGCTTCAAGCACACATGTGAGTCTTATTACAAAACGAGGGACTGGGTACAGAGAAAACTTTTTACTACAGTCTCATTAATTATTAATGCAAAAAAGATGACTTAAGGAATGTAAAAGTAAATACTCGTGGGACTGTGAGAGGAAACAGGAAATAAATTAGAGCAATTAATGATGCTTTCCCGATGCTCTTTGGTAACCCGAATGTCACACCTGCCCTGTGTCACACTGTAATGGAATCTTACCCCACACAGGCTCATGTGATTGAGACGAGTCCATAGCCATGCACACCTACAGCATATGCCCTCAACTACCTTTTTCTATATTGATGTATAGTTAAAAAAAAGTTGTCTAAATGGAAATTCGTAAAATGAAAGGTAAGGTTGGAGGCATACACTTCAGCTGCTCATGACCTTGATGCTGATCTCAGTCACAAAGGCCAGTGGCAGGAAATGACCCATTACCCCATGACACTGGGCCAGTGTGACAGCAAGGCTACCACAGCTACCTTCCCTAGGTTTAGTGACCACCCCAAAACAAGGATGAACAGCTGGGTGGGCTCCTCGCCAACTGTCCTGGCCGTGATTCGAACACAGGCGCGGATTCATACCTATGCATGCTAACCATTTCACCATGGGGGACTGGTGTTTACTTTATCCAAAGAGAAGCTTCAGGGAGAACTCTCAAGAATGTTTAGAGAAAAGGTAAAGACTGGAATGAGACAAAGTTGACCCCTTTTTCTCTCCCTCACAGTGAAGCCAGGCACAAACACGGTCAGTAGGGAGTCAACAGCCTCCTCCATCACAAACCCTAACGACTTTACCTTCCGGGACCTTTCAAACCTGCCAGTACCTGACAATCCAGGTGAGTGAAGGATCAGACTCGGCAACAGTGTAGTGCCACGGCGACTAAGCCTGATGAGCGAGACTCTCATAACTCCCTCTGCCAGGGGGCTACCCCTTTGGCCAACTGATTAAGGAGTAGCTCTCCATTCTCACTGGTTGCGGGTTCAATCCCCGGCACCGGCAAAACCTTTCCTAGTCTGGATTAATTTCTCATGTTTTTTGTTACACGCAGAGGTCGTGTTGGAGTGCAGTAAAGAGAAAAATTCTGGCATTTCACTGGTGGTAAGGTGGTGGCATCCTCTCCTGTGGTTCTGTTGTGTCACCCTGAGTGGGTAACGGGTAGAGTGATGGCCCATGCTCGCTGAAGTTCATAGAAAATGGAAAATCTCGACACACAGAAATTAATCTACATAGGAAGGGGAGCCATGTAGTGCCACAGCGACTAAGCCTGATGGGCGAGCCTCCCATAACTCCCTCTGCCAGGAGGGTACCTCTTTGGCCAACTGGTTAAGGGGTAGCTCTCCAGTCTCGCTGGTCGCGGGTTCAATCCCCGGCGCTGGGAAACCTTTCCTTGTCTGGATTAATTCCTCGTGTGTTTTGTTACACGCTGTGGTCATGTTGGAGTGGAGTAAAGAGTCAATTCTGGCATTACAACAGGATATGTTGAGGAAATACACTACTGCCTTTTGCAATTGCTTCTTTCCCCTGTTTTCTTAAAATTCTAAAATTTCGCTTCGTAGGTCAACACACCACGGTGGTGTGCTAGCACTCAAAAGTTATGTTTCGATTTCTTAAACACTCGCAAACCCAGTAGTGTGTTGTTAGCTAGACAACCACACTCGTGACCTAGCATACCACAGAATTGTGGACGATTCGCAAAGGTTGGTAGCTCCCGCCCTAGTAGGTTGGCTGGCCTGTGTATCAGCTGATGTAGTATAGCGCCGCATTCTTTGAAAATGGCTACAAGAGACAAGACCTCCCCGCTTTCTTATTCACAGAAACTGTTTCTGGTGAACTAAAGAAGAGACAACCCGGTCGTCCACAGGAAGCCATCGGACTACAGTGCTGTTTTGGCATGCAAAACAGCATGGGAGAGGATCACCGAGAACTTCAATGTGAACTTCTCGGTGTAGGAAGGCAAAACCCAGCAACAGCTCAAGAGGAATTGGGAGTACTTAAAGAATGGACTTCCAAAATTTCCCTAAAGATATCCTTAAAAAACTTCTACGATCTTTTTCCCTAGGAGGTTATGATATGGGGGGCTGTCGAAAATTACACAGCGCGGGATGGATTTGGGCGGCGGTGGTGGGGGGGTGACACGCCCGACACTCGTCAACAGACCGGCTGCTAGGTTATGTTATAATAGATTGCAAGTCCCCAGGGTTGTGTTGGGGGGTAGGGGGGGGGGGGGCTGGAGTGGCGGACTTCTTGTAAAGAATTACCTAGTAGAATAACAGTTATAACACCCTTGCTGGCGGCTCGTGTGTGGCAAGACACTGCCTTATATCCCAGCTGGGCAGTGGTGTTGACAAGCAACCTGTCATACAAGCCCTAGCTGCTGCTTGCAAGCTGCTGATAGCAGGGGGTCGCGTGAGTTTGAAGCTTTTGGTAAAGGGGTCGCAAGTGCTAAATAATTGGGAATCACTGCTCTATATAAATGAGGTAGGGGTAGGAATGTGTACTTGCGTGGGGCGAGAAGCTGAAATACCGTCGGTCTTTCAGTGGTTTCAGTATTTAACCGTGCAACAACACTCATGTATAACCATTTTTTCGAACATTCCCTCTATGATGCTTCGTATTTTCACTATATTACATATACTTATATATCATATGTACCATTATAACGAAGAATTTCTCAACTTCTTGTCCAACTGATTGTTGCACCCTCAATACAAACGCGACCACGCGTTGTTTTAAAATTTTGTACTTGCTGTGATTACAGAGTTACTGATTGAAAAAGAGAAGTGAAATAATAACAGAAGTAGAATAATAGCATATTTATTTATTATTCATAAGTGTTTTTAATATAATGAATACATTTCTTACATTTCGTTTCTCTTTCGGGTGGGTATGGTCGCCCCATGTTGTGTGGTAGGTCAACACACGAATGTTCCAATAATGTGGGATCCTAGCCATACACAGAACGGCGTCAGATGCGTTTATGAAATCCATTTGTGGGTGTCTAGTCTAGCTAACTAACAATGTGGTATCCTAGGTTTACACTGTTTAAGAAAACGGCCGTTTGAATAGAGAAAGAAAAGTTGGGGTAGTTTCCTTCACCCTCTTCTGTTTCTTCCTCCTTGGAGAGATTCTTGCATCTTGAAAAAAGCTTCACAACTGTAAGAGAAGTTGAATGACACTTAAAAAAGTTTACTTATGATGTCACTATGTTGCAGGAGCCCCCGAGAATGACCTGTTCAACTTCTGTGGGTGTGGCTGGCCTCAACACATGCTGCTGCCTCGTGGTAAGCAGGAAGGGATGGACTTTCAGCTGTTTGTCATGGTCACTGACTGGAAACTGGACAAGGTGTGTATGTGCCTGTACCTAACTGATAAATGTATAGGGAATTAGCCATGCTTTTGTGAAAAATAACTGACCTTACCGAACAGTTCTAAATCTACTAAAGTCCACCTTACCAATACACCTACACTCCCACTCATCTCTCCACTCTTCTTTCCCTTCATCCTTAAAATACATACAGCCGTAACTTCATGCTGGATCTTTCATTCCTCCCATAATTACTCAGCTAATACCGTCCAACCCCATGGGGCTTCGTGGTGCAGTGGTTAGCACACTCGGCTCACAACCGAGAGAGCCCGGGTTCGATTCCCGGGCGAAGTGGAAAAATTTGGGCGGCTTTTCCGATACCCTACGCCCCTGTCCACCCAGCAATGAATGGGTACCAGGTATTAATCGGGGTTGTGTCCCGTCTCCTGGGATCTGTTACCTTCTCCTATAATTCCTCCCCCTCCTGTCTCTGGTATATGACCACGGATGTTGCGCCGACTAAACGAAACTTTCCAACCGTCCAACCCCACCATAGGGAGTAAATGGACATTAAATGATGATGATGATTAATGAATGCCCTCAATCATATTTAGATTTCACTAACTTGTCATTCCTTCCTCCATGTCTTACTCTTCACCTCGCCTATAGTGTTATTGGGCAAGCCGGGCCCTTCAAATGTACTTTTCTTTCCCAACACCGCTGTTTAAGAAAACTCACAACATATGTTTAATCCGCAGCTTCCTAGCCGTAAATCAGACCCTGTCTTACACACATTACGTACAAACCTTCTTCATTGCAGGTCGCACAGCCAGCTGGGAGGCGCTCGTGTGCCAATGCTGCCTCTTTCTGTGGCGTCCTGGACGCCCTCTACCCTGATGCACGTCCCATGGGCTTTCCCTTCGACCGCCGCCCCATGCCGATGCTGAATGGCCAGAGCCTGGATAGAGCCGAGGACCTGACCAGACTGAGTAACGTGGCCATGCAGGAGATCCAGATCGTCTTCACCAACGCCCAGCTGAAGGAGCAGTGAACATTGCAGTGGTTTCCTGTTTCAGGTGAATCCTGAAAAAAATATGATGTTAAATCAATTATAATTATGAATGGATTCGTATTGCAGTTGTTAACTTTAGAGTATATTTTGCTATATAACCATTATTACAAGATAAATCCCGTATTTGACGGCTTATAAGACGCACTTTTTTCCAGAAAAAAAGACCCAGAAAGTCACCATTCGTCTTATAAGGTGAAGGTTCAGTTTTTGTTACCATTCTTAAGCCTCAAACTCTCGTAACCTACACAAATAATGATGGAAAATTAAAAGAGTTATTAATTGATGTTTCTTTGTTTTTTGCTGTAGTTATCGGTCGGAAACTAAGAAAAAATCCAATGCGATGAGTACGATAGTTTAGCAAAACTGCACTCAGTCCGTGGCATCAGTGTTTACTGATCCCTTGAAAGGTAAGAATGCTGCAATGCTCGTCTTCCACCCCGCCATCAAGTATTAGTGAATTCTCGTCTCTCCCCTTTGTGTTAATATTCATATGTATATCCATATACATCCAGTATATTATTAATTAATTTGAGTGTTTCCTGGGCTCTTGGAAGGTCCGTTTGTGACTGTTCCCGGCGGTACGCCCGCACGAACTTTATATGTACCCGTTACCCCTCTACCACTGTTGCCGTCTCCGCCATGTTTGTTTACTCCTCAAAGCAGTAGCCTCGATTCTCTAAGAAGGACCAGTTCTGGCAGGTCCCAGTAAGTATCAAGCATCTTAAATGTAAAATATTGGGATTTAGGGCCGCTTTTACAGTCACTTTTCTTTGTTTTGGTCGTTACCAATGAGAGCCAATCGCCGCTATAGTACGTATTTCCACGTGAAACTGGGCGATGCGGTAGTGGCAGCTGCGGGGTTAGCCCCGCTCTGCACCTCGCCACACACACTCAACACCTCTTGCTTCCTCTTCAGCCGACATTACCCCATCAGCCAGTTTCACTTGGAAATACTGTGCCACTCATAGGTAACGATCAAAACAAAAAAAGTGACTGTGAAAGCGGCCCTTAGTAAGGATCAGAATACATAGAAACTTTAAAAATAACCCGTTAGTGGTGAGGGCAACGACTGCCAGGCAAAAAATCTTCACCAGAAATTCGTAGTTTAAACCCGTTTATTATTATTATTATTATTTTTTTTTTTTCAAATGACAGCCCAAGTTGGGGGTGCGTCTTATAAGCCAGTGCGCCTTATAAACCATCAAATACGGTACATATATTTTTCATTCATCCTAATTCATATTTCTGTGCACAAGTATGAATGTGCTGTCACTTCAACAGAAGCAAATGGGAAGCAATTTTTTCATAAATATTATCCATTATGCAATGTACTTGGGTGTGCTGTCTCAAATAAAATTGTCAGTAATATATCTATATCTCTGACGCCCTGCTCCCTCATGGAAACTTCCCTCCAGGGGGTGGACGCGACAGAAGTGTCTCCATTTCTCCCTGTTCTGGCACTGCCTCTCAGCACACTCAGTCCTTCTACTTCCAACTCTCGCTCCAGTACTCACCCTATCGTTCCACTTCACAGGTGGTCTTCCCTTGACACCCCCTCCCTCAATCCTTCCCTTATTCACTCTCTTCACAAATTCGTTTTGCCCCATTCTCATCACGTGTCCAAACCATCTCAACACACCATGCTTCACCCACTCCACCACTTCACAGTCCATTCCTTTCACTGTCACACCCATACCAAACTTCTCATACACGCTTCCATTACTTACTCCATCCCATCCTGACACACCACATGCACCTCTTATATAACTCATTTCCACTGCACATATTCTCGATTGCTGTGCTGCATTCCATGTCCACGTCTGATGCATATGACAGTTAGCAGAACAATACTGTTCCTTATTCCCTTCTTTACCTCCATTCTCACACTTCTTCCTTTCATAATTCTCCAATGCACCTACTACCTGTCTGCCCTTCACTGCTCTTTCCCTCACCTCACCTTCCATGCTTACATACAACTGCCCCTAAATATTTAAACAAAGTCACCTCCTCCATTCTCTCCTCTCCTAACCTTATCCTACACTTCATTGTACTCTGCTCTAACTCTCTACGACTTTGCAAAATCAATGACCTGCTCTCTCGCCCGCTCAAATATCATAACCTTACTCTTTCCAGCATTTACTATCACCTTTCTCCACTTACACACACGGTCAAACTCATCCACTATCCTCTGCAGCATCCCCTCATTCTCTGCCAACAATGATGTATCATCTGCAAACAGGGCCCCCACCAATAACTCCTCTGTACCTCTCACTTTCAGCCTTGGACCTAGCTCCTCCACTCTGGCTTACGTTTCATACAACCGCCCATGTTCACATTAAAAAGCTAGAGAATTTTATCCTCATTAACACTGCCTTGTGAAACCCTTCCATCCCAGCCATGCTTCCCTCATCTCTCACTCCCATGCATACACATTATAAGCATCCATTTATAGCCACCTTCACCTGGGTCACCTCTGTCTACCTGTCTTACACCAAATTTTCTTTGCTTTATTGCTGCTATCTCTTCATGAGAGGCAGTAAGGAAGAATTGGAAAAGCATATAAAAACAAATGATGGTGCCACTATAAACACTTGCCTGCACCATGACGGGCTGGGACCGACTACCATCTAGGCCCCTCGAGAAAAGCCTACCGGCACTATAGGCGTACATGTAAAAAAGAAAAAAAGAAAAAGAAAAAAAAAAGAAAAAAATCCTCCATTCCCATGACTTATCTTCCTCTCCACTCTGCCCTTAAAATCCTCATCCCACCATGCTGCTTCTCCTCCTATTAGGTTTCTCTACAAGCCACAGGTACCTGAGCAGAACTTACCTATCATTGAATTGAAGAGGAGACCTGATAGCGGTGTACAGGGTGGCGAGCGGAGTGGAGCATTTGGCCCAAAGAGATCCTTGATTTGGAAAGAGAGGACCTGTGTGTGTGCAACGAGAGAGAAACAAGAGGACATGGAAAGAAGTTGAGGGCGACCACGTGTAGGCTAGATGTGAAAAATTTTGCTACCCAAACAGAAGCATTGAGCTATGGAATAGGCTGGAGGAGGAGGTGGTTTGTGCAAGAAACATTCATGATTTTAACGAAAAGTTGGACAAGAGCGGATATGGAGACGAAACCGCGCGAGCGTAACTCTTTTCCCGTACGTCACAACAAGGTAAATACAACTAGATAAATACACACACACACACACACACACACACACACACACACACACACACACACACACAAAAGCACGTTTCGAAAGTATGGTTTCCTATTTTTTATGGTGGTGGTGGTGTTGACAGAATGTTAATTAAAAGAAAAGAGCGTTACGTTCTTGTTTCCGTAGTAGTAGAAGAAGTAGTAGTAGTAGTAGTAGTGGTAGTAGTAGTAGTAGTAGTAGTGGTAGTAGTAGTAGTGGTAGTAGTAGTAGTGGTAGTAGTAGTAGTAGTTATTACTATTACTACTACTATACTACTACTACTACTACTACTACTACCATGCTACTACTACTAGTAGTAGCATGGTAGTAGTAGTAGTAGTAGTAGTAGTAGTAGTAGTAGTAGTAGTAGTAGTAGTAGTAGTAGTAGTAGTAGTAGTAGTAGTAGTAGTAGTAGTATGATAGTAGTAATAGTAGAAGTAGTAATTGTAGAAGTAGTAATTGTAGTAGTAGTAGTATGGTAGTAGTAGTAGTAGTAGTAGTAGTAGTAGTAGTAGTAGTAGTACGGTATGTGTCAGGAAAATAAACATGGGTGGAGGTATCTTTTATATAGTAGTAGTAGTAGTAGTAGTAGTAGAAGTAGTAGTATAGTAGTATGGTAGTAGTAGTAGTAGTAGTATAGTAGTATGGTAGTAGTAGTAGTTGTAGTAGTATGGTTGTAGTAGTAGTAGTAGTAGTAGTAGTAGTTGTAGTAGTAGTTGTAGTAGTTGTAGTATGGTAGTAGTAGTAGTACATAAGACCATTAGAACGTAGGAGTCTGCATGAGGCCGGTAGGCCTGTACAAGGCAGCTCCTTTGAACCTAAGCTCCCGTGTATCTAACCCCACCTAATATCGCTGTCCATGAATTTATCTAATCTATTTTTGAATGTGACAATTGTATTGGCACTCACCACATGACTGCTAAGCCTATTCCACTCATCCACCACCCTGTTAGTAAACCAATTTTTGCCTATGTCCCTGTTGAATTTGAATTTATCCAGTTTAAACCCATTACTTCGTGTCCTACCCGGTTCTCTTACCAACAAAACCTTATGAATATCTCCCTTATTAAAGCCCTTCATCCATTTATAAACCTCGATCATGTCTCCTCGCACCCTTCGCCTTTCTAGAGAATGCAAGTTTAACTGTTTGAGTCTTTCCTCGTATGGCAAGTTTCTCAACCCCTGAATCATCTTAGTCATCCTCCTCTGCACCGATTCTAACATTTTGATATCCATTCTATTGTAAGGTGACCAGAACTGAACCGCATAGTCAAGATGAGGTCTAACTAATGCTAAATATAGTTTGAGGAAGATTTCGGCGCTTCTGTTGCTTACGCTCCTTGGAATAAATCCCAGTACCCTATTTGCTCGATTTCTAGCTTGAATGCTTTGTGCCCTTGGACGGAGATCAGAGCTCACTAAGACCCCTAAATCCCTCTTGCACCCAGACCTGCTTATGAGAGTGTCATTTAAGCAATAGTTATGAGAGAGGTTGTTCCTACCTACACTCAGAATACTGCACTTCCCAACATTGAACTCCATCTGCCATTTATCCGCCCAGTCATACGATCTGTTTAGTTCACCCTGGAGAATACTAGCGTCCTGATCCGACTCAATTACTCTACCGATCTTGGTATCATCTGCAAACTTACTGACATCACTACTAATTCCTGTATCTAAGTCAATGATATAAATAATAAACAAAAGTGGACCTAATACCGAACCTTGTGGGACCCCACTCGTAATATCCCCAGTCAGATCTTTTACCATTGATTTGCACTCTTTGCTTCCTATTGCTAAGCCACGCCTTGACCCAGTTCAAAACTTTACCCTCTACTCCGTGGGCCTGTAGTAGTAGTAGTAGTATGGTAGTAGTAGTAGTAGTAGTAGTAGTAGTAGTAGTAGTAGTAGTAGTAGTAGTAGTAGTAGTAGTAGTAGTAGTAGTAGTAGTAGTAGTAGTAGTATGGTAGTAGTAGTAGTAGTAGTAGTAGTAGTAGTAGTAGTAGTAGTGGTGGTGGTGGTGGTAGAAGAAGTAGTAGTAGTAGCACCAGTAGTATTATCACCCACAAAAATATAATCGCAGTGACCAGAAATTTTAAATAATCTTCAAAACTATTCTTAGAAAATTAATTTACTGGGAGTGACTAATAATAATAATAATAATAATAATAATAATAATAATAATAATAATAATAATAATAATAATAATAATAATAATAATATTACTACTACTACTACTACTACTACTACTACTACTACTACTACTACTACTACCACCCATGTTTATTTTCCCGACACATAATCATGGAGGGCTCCATAGCTTGGAGGTCATTAGCCCCAACTCTGTTCGCTAATGACTGTGGCATCCAACCATATCACTAATACTACCTGACACTAAATCACCTATCATCTATTACGTCTAGATCCCCCTTTCCTTCCCTACTCAAGTCACTCCCGACCCACCCTAATGTCACTCTCCACCACTGTGGCTTCATAGTCCATATTGGAGATGGTGGTGGCTTTTGGGCCTACTACTACTACTACTGCTGCTGCTGCTGCTGCTGCTGCTACTACTACTAATACTAATACTAATACTAATACAATATCTACTACTACTACTACTACTACTACTACATAAAATATACCTCCACCCATGTTTATTTTCCTGACACATAATCATGGAGGGCTCCATAGCTTAGATGTCATTAGCCCGAACTTCTCCGTTTCCGCCAGACAGAGGACGGTATACCTATCGTCTGTCTTAGTAGGTAAAAAGAAACGACTTCGTGGAGTTTCCGAAGGACATGACGTGACGGAAGGAAAGGAGGAGGTCGCTGTTTGGTGTCAGAATGAGGGGGCAAGTGCGGGTGAGGGGAGGGGAGGGACTAAGGGGGGGGGGTCAAGGGGGCGATGAAAGGCAAGAGGAAGGAAGAGGAGTGAGGGTGCTGGTGGCAGGGGACTTAAACAGAAGGATATATAAGCAAGGGACAAGGCTGCCTGCTGCTCACTCCCTCCCTCCTGTTCGTTGGGATTAGACCAGGTGTGTGTTTGTGCTGTTGTTGTTGTTGTTGTTGATGGTGGTGGTGATGGTGTATTTCTTTAAATAACTGTGGTGGTTAGTTTTGTATGTTTCTTTGTTTTTAAGTTGATAACATAAGAACGTAAGGAGTCCGCATGAGATCAATTGGCCTACACAAGGCAGCTCCTGTAGGCTTAACCCCACCTTACCTCACTATCCATGAATTTGTCCAACCTCTTCTTGAATGTATATATGATATTGGCACCCACAACATGACTGCCAAGCCTGTTCCACTCATACACCACCTAACATCACCAGGGACTGTTTTGGGGGGCCATTGAAGGCAACGGGCTAAAGAATGGCTTATCCGGATATTTTGTTTTTATTTATTAATGATCCACGAGACATCCTAGAGTTAAATCAAAGTATTTGCTTATCTTTGTATTCGTTCATACTCACACTGGTAATATTTCTGTGGGGTCTGATTCACTTATTAGAGTGAAATTCTATTGTGAAAAACAGTCACAAATTCGTGTCACTGGCAAAAATGAAACTACCATCAAGGCCCCTCAAGCATGCCTACCGGCGCTATAGGCGTACACTTAAAAAATAAAGTAGTAGTAGTAGTAGATAGGTAGTTATAGTAGTAGTAGTAGTGGTGGTAGTAGTAGTAGTAGTAGTAGTAGTAGTAGTAGTAGTGGCAGTAGTAGTTGCTGTGGTTGTAGTAGTAGTAGTAGTAGTAGTAGTGGTCGTTGTAGTAGTAGTAGTAGTAGTAGTAGTAGTAGTAGTAGTAGTAGTAGTAGTAGTAGTAGTAGTAGTAGTAGTAGTAGTAGTAGTAGTAGTAGTAGTAGTAGTAGTAGCAGCAGTGGTCGTTGTAGTAGTAGTAGTAGTAGTAGCAGTGGTCGTTGTAGTAGCAGTAGTGGTAGTAGTAGTAGTAGTAGTAGTAGTAGTAGTAGCAGCAGTGGTCGTTGTAGTAGTAGTAGTAGTAGTAGTAGCAGTGGTCGTTGTAGTAGTAGTAGTAGTAGTAGTAGCAGTAGTAGTAGTAGTAGTAGTAGTAGCAGTGGTCGTTGTAGTAGTAGTAGTAGTAAATATCAAGAATAACAACTCCCCTCTCTCTCTCTCTCTGTATCTATCTATCTATCGATCTATCTATCTATCTATCTATCCATTCATCTAACCATTTATCTATCTCTCCTCAGTTCCCCGGTCCGCCACTTCTCCAGGAAAGATCACAACCCGCACAGACCACGATGGCGAGCGATCAGAAGCTGGTCTTGGACATGTTCGAGCACCCCTACTCAAAGAAGGGACCGCCCAGAACAGCATCCAAGGTGAGAGGAAGAGGAGGAGGAGGAGGAGGAAGAGAAGGAAGAAGAGGAGGAGGAGGAGGAGGATATGGAGGAGCAGAATGATGAAAATGAGGAGGAGGAGGAAGTTGGAGTAATGAAAAAGTAGAAAACGAAAAAGAAAAAAAAGGATAAGAGAAAAAGAGAGGAGGGAACATGGAAACAAGAAAACGTAGGCAACGGGAAGCTTTTTAGCTCATTACGAGGTTGTCCGCTCTGGTGATCTACGTATATCTGGACCCAAAGTGCATGCAAGACTTTACATTTGTCCACGTTTAATGACATTTGCCACTTTTCAAACCACTGATTATTCTGGTCAAGGTCCCTTTGGATGGTTTCGCAATCGGCCGTCGTCAGCAAACTTTGATAAGTGGATTTTAATCATGTTTCTAAATCGTTGATGTATAAGATAAAGAGAATTGGTCCCAGCACTGATCCTTGCGGTATTCCACTAGTGACTGGAGGCCACTCAGAAGCCTGCCCGTTAACACTCGTTGTTTTATCCTTTATTTATTTTTTTTTACGTCGCGGCCTATTGCACCGGTAGGCTTCTTCCCGGTGGATCCTGATGGTCGGCCCAAGGCTTCTTCCCGGTGGGGGCTGATGGTCGGCCCAGCCCGTTCTGGCGCAGGCGAGTGTTTATAGTGGCGCCATCTTGTGTTGGCTCATGCTGCCCCCCGGAACTCATCTTTGAGCCTCTCTTTGGAGAGGTTATCTAGAGCCCAGGTGGATGGGTGGTCTTCAGGCCAGCATGTGGGTAGTCTTAGGCCACTCGGCGGTGACTGAAAAACCTCAGCTGTGCGGCGGCCAGGATTCGATCCCGCGTCCCTCCTGGAGCTCCTGAACGCGGGGCCGTCACGCTATCCATTCAGCCACCGCCTCCCCCTTGTGGTACTCTAGTAGTGACTGGAGGCCACTCAGAAGCCTGCCCGTTAACACTCGTTGTTTTCAGCCTTGTGGTACTCTAGTAGTGACTGAAGGCCACTCAGAAGCCTGCCCGTTAACACTCGTTGTTTTCATTGTTGAGCCAATCTCTTATCCACACAGTCAGGTTGCTTCCTAGTTTCTTTTAGGAGTCGCTCATGTGGTACCTTGGAGGATATAAAAATGATAATAATAATTTTACTTCGCCCATCAGCATATATAAAGAACAGGACAAGTAAACGAACGAGATACATATACACTCAAATAGATGACAGCTTTATGATTATATATGCGTGTGCACGGCACACTTATGCACAATCTACACGAACAGAAGGCCCAGCCACTCCCGCCGCATAGGTCCACATACATACGCCGAGCTCTGTCTGACGGAGGTGATGATGGAGTTCCCAGATTGTTCCACTCTACTCCTCATACTGTACGCGGCGTGGCGACGCAGCACAGCCAGACAGTTCATCCCGTGCTCGGTGAAGGCCAAGGATGAGCTAGTCCATCTAGGACGCCCCCTGGCTGAAGCCGATTGAGGATGTCGTTATGACAGACCCTAAGACGGTTCATGGAGGCAGCCCTATACCGCGACCACAGCGAGTTGCAGTAGAGAGAGTAGCAGTGGCTCCTGAATAACTCCACCTCCGTGCTGCAGAAGAATTTCCTCAGCAGCGTGTTGCCGATGACTGTGAGCTTGGTGGTTGCTTCTTGATGTCATCATCATCGGTCCGTTCCCTGTTGATGACATGGCCCAGGTATGTGAATCTATCCACAAATGCAAGTGCATTCCCACTTGGAGGAGCAGGATGATGATGAGGAGGAGGAGGAGGCGGTGGTGGAAGTAATGAAGAAGTAGAAAACGAAAATGAAAAAGAAGGATGAGAGAAAGAGAGGGAGAGGAGGTGATGGAGATGATGAAAAGTAAAAGACGAAGACGAAAGAAGGACAAGGAAAAAAAAACAAGAACAAGAAGAACAAAAACAACAACAAGAACAAGAACAATAGCAAAAATAAGAACAAGAACAGAGAGAGAGAGAGAGAGAGAGGGCCTCATTAAATAAGAGTTCACACGAAGCTGTCTTTGTGTTTCTGCTTCTCTTTTTTTTTTTATCTCCCTTCTTTATGCCCTTGCATTTTATTTATCTACTCAACGCTTTGGTAACGGTGTAGGACTGAAATAAGTAATGTCAACAAAAGCTATCCAAGTAAAAGTCGGAATAATGCTAACTGGCAGCCAAGAAGGAGTAATGTTATGATCCAAGACTCCCGTAAAGTAACGGACAGCGCGGTTACAAGTCGTTCATTACGCAAGTTCATTACTCTATTAAATTTCGCATTGCACTGCCCCCCTCGTCCCCGTCTTAACATCCCAAAACTTTTGATGAGAATCAGGTCATCCCTTGAGGACAGGTCTCTCTCTCTCTCTCTCTCTCTCTCTCTCTCTCTCTCTCTCTCTCTCTCTCTCTCTCTCTCTCTCTCTCTCTCTTAATTAATCCACGCTCCTTCTATTGTCTCCAGGAATGTGTAGGTGTGTGTAGCAAGGAAAAGGTGGGATGTGAATGGGTCGCGGTGGAAAGGCTGAGGAAGTGGAAATCTGCCTCCTGCCCAGCAATACATGTATGAGTGTCACTGGCCGTGACTACCTCAGAAACCCATTGGCACACTACCTATATCTGTCTAGTGTGTGTGTGTGTGTGTGTGTGTGACCCTCCTCCAAACATCTTCCTCCGCATCTCATATCCTCTCTCCCTTCCCTCCTTTCCCATTATCTCCCTCAGAGCCGCCCTATCGTGTTTGACGACGACGTGACAACCCGCGTGGGAGGAGGACCGCCGGCCCCCGGCCCGCTGACCCTCGCCCGCTCCATCCCGCGAGGCAGCGTGTTCTCGTCCTTCGTCAGGGAGCACCGCCTCGCCGCCAAGGAGCTCTGCGACTACCTCATGCGTGAGTTCTATTAAGATATAACAGAGATGTAATCAGGTGGGATGCTGGGTCAAAATAAGTGTCTACTTGTGCCTGACGTCAGTCTGAAGACGGACAACGGGTCTGCAGATTACGAAAGCGAGGTCCGCGAGTCTCAAGAGCTGCCTCTCTATACGTGCCCCAAACTGCTCTCGCTAGTCTTTGCAATTCTTTGCATGTTGTGATATACATTTTCTTTCTCTTCCCTTCCTCTCCGATATTTGCTGACGTCACTCAATCTTGTACCTGGTCTACCTCTCTGTATCTTGAGTTCTATACGGCAGACAGACTGGGTAATCAGGCAGATCAGGTCAGTGACGAAGCGAGAGGTGCTGAAAGTTGGTTCAGGGGATTGGGGAAGCCAACTGTAGAGGAACATCAAAGTATTATTACATTGTGTGGGAAAAACGAGAGAGAGAGAGAGAGAGAGGTGCCGCAAGTGTTTGGGTGAGGCATATTCCCTACCGTGATGCAGGCTGGTGACGATGATAGTATAAGGAGTGTTTTCTCATTCAGAAATATGCAGTGTCTTATGTCTTTCACTATTATAGGCTCATAAAACTAGCCATGTAAATAGTACTCCAACCGCTACTAAATCTTTATTCAATGTGGGTATGTAAGCCCTGAAATGTCTGAAGAATATGGGCATCGGAAGCTCTCAACCCGACTCGGTGTCTCGACTCGTGTTTCGACTCAACGAGCGAGGCAGTCAGTCAGCCAGCCAGTCGTCCCTCAGTCCTCAGACAGTGAACCCACACCAGTCAATCTCTCCGCTCCGTCACCTTTTTGCCCCTCTTCACGTTTCACCTCGTCCCTGCATAAAAGAAATCATCATCCTGCAGCCGTCACACCAACACCTTTTGAGACCTTCAGAGCAGCAGCATCGCCGGACAGATCAGTCGATCATTCTGTCAGATGGATAACACAACGTAGATGCTAGTTGTTGGCGGTGCTCCAGCTTGCCTTTCCTGAGAAAAGACCCCATGACCTTTTTTCCCCTTTTTTAAGTAAATGGGTTTCATGTTATGCATTTCAAAGGCTGCATCGTTGAGAGATTTACGGACCGATCTTGACTGCTTATGTGGTGGGGTGGGTTAATGCCAGTTTAATTGGCCTGTTTAAGTAGCTAGGTAGTTTTAGATAGTAGTTAGGAGTTTCATGTTTGGGTTATCTATTTCCTCATTGCTGCTTCTAATTTTTGGTGTTTTTTCTTCCACTGATATTTTTTTTCTGTGTGTCTGTGTGTGTGTGCGTGTGTGTTTTGAGGCTTTATTTGTTGTCGATTTTGGATGATACCGTCCAACTATCTTTAAGTCTTGGATGTCTTCCTGGTTATTCGTCTAATCTTTATATTCTTTGTGGAGGATTAGTGCGAGTGAATGCGTCAATCACCATCTCTTCCTCCTCCTCCTCCTATTTGGGCGGCTTTTCCGATACCCTACGCCCCTGTCCACCCAGCAGTGAATGGGTACCTGGTATTAATCGGGGGTTGTGTCCCGTCTCCTGGGATCTGTTCCCTTCTATAATTCCTTCCCCTGTTGTCTCTCTCCGGCATATGACCACAGATGTGGCGCCGACTAAACGAAACTTTCCAACTTTCCTCCTCCTTCCTGTGCCATCTTTACTCCTGCCTATATCGTTTTATCACCACACCATCAGTTATAAATCAAAATACCTGTGTATACCGAATGAATTCAATCATTTCGCACCCTCTCCGTTTGTCTGCTATTCATACATCCCTTTTTCCCCCTACCCCTATCAGTAACTCAATTATCCTCCTCCTTCTCTTCCTCCTCCTTTTCCTCCTTTTCTCCCATCTCTTGCCCCGCCTAATACGTTACTCTCTTTGTGGAGGGTTAGTGCATGTGAAATCGCCATTACCTCTTTCTCTCATTTTTCCTCCTCCTCCTGCCTCGCCTAACGCCCCTCCACCCTTCCAGAGGCCAGCAATGTGAGGGAGCTGAGCCTGATGGCCGAGGGGGTCCGCGGAGACCTCAACGAGAAGCTCCTCATCTACGCCGTGTCCTTCGTGATCCTGAGGAAGCCGGTGAGGACGGGAAGGAAGCGCGGGAATGTTTGAAAAAGGATGTGCGGGAGTGTTTGAAGAAAGGACGTATGCATGTAGGAATAAAATAATAATAATTGTGGAGAATCACTCCGCGCCTCGAAATTACCATATCACGCCTCCATATTAAAGTTAAGGGACGAAATACATGTCCTTCAACTATAATATGAAGGCATAGTACTTAAAAGTAAAGAAAAAGGCCTAATCCTCTTCCCCTAACGATCTTATGGGACCCGTAGGAACTCGGTTTTTTGGGTGGGGGAGCATATTTAAACTACTCCAACCGAACTTTACATAACCTAACAGCTAACGGGGGGGGGGCTTCGCCCCCATCGATACCCCTCCTAACCAAGGGGGGCTGCGCCCCCCCCCCCTGGACCCCCCCCCTTAAAACGATAATACCTTACCTTTACAGGATGGAATATATTGGACCCGCCGTACCACGAGTTCTTCCTTGCCGAGAGGAAGAAGTCTAAAGTGTTCTCTTTGTCCTCAAAAAGCCTCTCCAATTCAACCAAATTCTAGTCCCATCCGGCACAGCTGGCCACCATTTCTAAACTTGAGTACCAGGTAAGCCGGGCAGGCGGAAGCCAACAAACACCTGACCGCAACCCCTATACTCTATACTTGTCACATATGAAACCAACATTAAAGCCTCTCAAATCAACTACTACTTGAACTCCGGAATCTCTTACATTTAATACTCGATTTTGCTCACTCGATTCCTTCTCAAGGGAGAGGTCATATGCCTTTATTGAGCAAGCCCACTGATGACTTATTGGCATCCATCAAAATGACGCTTCCACACAGCGCCGCCACCGGCCGATTTATTTAGAAAATATATATTTCAGCCGTAAGTAAAGCACAGAAAAGCTTCATTTCAGGTAGACAGCATCATTGCAATACCTGCTTTTACCCCACAATTTCCCTGATCTTCATTGCCCTCCCCACTACCAGGTGTTTTAAGTTTGTTGAAGTTGAAAGGAGTAATTTTTCATCATCACTTGCAGACGCAGTAGACAAGTACAACCGTATGGGAGACCTTGGAAAGGTTATTATTCTCGTGGGGGCAATATTGGAGGCGTGTATAGTGATTCTCCATATTTACCGTGCTATCACCAATTATTTTTTAAGGTCTTCATTATATAATAGGACAGGAGGGTGGGTTGTTCAAACCTCATATTCCCCTATGTGTGCGTATGTGTATGTGTGTGTCTGTCCTTCAGGAGATGAGGGCCATGCGTCTCCCCTGCCTCGTGGAGGTGTTCCCGTCCTGCTTTGTGCCACGGACCACCCTGGCCACCATGGAACAGCAGGCCCGGCAGCCCTCCACCACAGGCCAGGCAAGTCAGAGGGCAAGACAGCCTGTTACACCTCTTACACTGCCTTATGTACATTGATGGGTCCAGTCTGCATACTGTTGCCTCTGAAACTATTTATTCATATATTTAACTCTGCTCCTCTTTTTCTGAACATGTCTATATGTGTCTCTTGATTCTTCCTACTCTGAGAAAAAAAAAATGTTCCTCCTCCCCTCAGTGTTTCATCCCTTTCATCTTTGAAACTATTAATTTATATATTTAACACTGATTTGCTCATGCAGGTGTGTCTTCAGCATTCTTACTTTCCTGTCAAGCATTTATTCCTCTTTTCCTCAATGTCTCGTCTTCCCCTCCAAGGCCTTCCTTTCTCCTTTTTCCCCTCTTCCATTCCCCCTCTCCCCTTCCTTCATCAATTCATCCATCCATGTTGTCCTTTGCCAGGGCCTCGTAACCTTCCATTCACCCCTTCTCCCCTCTTCCTTTCCCCCTTTTTCCCTCCTCGTCCCCACTCCAATCCTGCTCTCTAATACCTTCTTACCCTCTTCCATTATCCTCTCCCCTTTTTTGCCTCTTCCAGTCCCCCTCTCTCCTTTTTCTCCTCTCCCATTCACCCTTTTCTCCTATTTCCCTTTATTCATTCGCCCTATTCTCCTTTTCCTCTTTCTCCCTAACTTTTTTCCCTTTTCACTATGAGTAGCTAGAAACTCAAATATCTCCCTTTTCCCTCTACCATCCACCTATTCTCATTTTCCCTTCTTCCGTTCCCCCTACCATCTCCTCGTTCTTCACCAAAGCCTTGTAACAACTCATTCATACCTTCTCCGGCCCCCAAGGATGCCATCATAACAGAGTACGGCCCGGAGTTGTCCAGCACCCACCTCAAGCCGGAGCACCGTGTGGCCTACTGGCGCGAGGACTATGGCATCAACCTCCACCATTGGCACTGGCACCTCGTCTACCCTAATGACATGGGCGTGGACAGGGACCGCAAGGGGGAGCTCTTCTACTATATGCACCAGCAGATGCTCGCCCGGTTAGCAATCATAGTCATTTAAAAATTCTGATCAATTCTGCCCATACCCTACATAACTGTTACATCACCCCCCACAACACACCAACCATGGGCAGGCAGGCGGCGTACTGAACAACACATGGGGGACGGGTCGTGAACCCAAAACAGCTAGGAGGGCGCCGGACACAGATAGCATCTCACAGAACACCGAGGAGGGCACGCTAGAGGCCAGGGCACAAAAAAACACGTTGAACACTAGTTCCTCATTTAATGACAGATTCCTCGCACAGTACAATAGTTCTCAAGGGCACAGAACAAGTTAGTCAGCCACACAGAGGCACGATAAACACGCACACGGCTCTCAGCAGGCACTCACTTGAGCACACCAACTCAGCCCAGACACCTAAGTTATCAACCGTCCCACAGCGCGTCTCTCTCGCAGCTCTCCACTCCCCTGGTCTCCCCATGCTGTCTCCCCTACTAGCCACAATTTCATCACATTACCCATACAAACAGACACATACAACACAAACATGCAAACACACACATTGGTGTAACATACTTTAGAGCCGCTTTCGCCCATACCCAGTAAAAAATCTTCTGCCCATGATCCTCTTACCTCCTTTCTCTTCCTTCATCACCTCAGCTACGACATGGACCGGCTGAGTGTTGGCCTGAACCGCGTGGAGAAGCTGGCCAACTGGCGCATGCCTATTCCTGACGGCTACTTCTCCAAGCTGACCCTGGACAACTCAGGTCAGGAGTGGGGCTCCAGACAGGACGGCACTCTGCTGCAGGTGAGTGTGATTGTGATGTAACCTTTAGCAGTGTTTTGGCTTCACTTATTTATTCTTAACTTATTACATATTCTTTTTTTTCCCAAGATTAAGTAAAGCCTATAATGTCCCTTATCCTGTCATGCCTACTTTTATTGCTAGTCTATCACAATTTTATCACTCCTGCTTTTTTGTATTTTTTTTCCATAATATTCTTGCATTTGCAAGTGTGTCTAAAGGGTTAATATGTCTCACCTCTTATCTGCATTTTTTTTGTGTGTGTGTGTGTTTGTTTCCTTTATATTATTTGGTTGGTTGTATGAACACTGTCTGTCTCATGTTTGTTGGTTTCCTTCCTTTCCTTAGCACCATTGGAGGCTCTATCATTACAGTTGTCTTAACCTGTAATTTTTACATGACTTTTCTACCATTGCAGGAATACCGCCGGAATGAGTTCATGCTGGAGCCTTTCGATGTGACTGACTTGGAGCAGCACCACAGCAGACTCATGGATGCCATTCACCAGGGCCACCTAATTGATGTGAGTGCACCTTCCCATCCCCATGTGACCACTGTTGTTGAGGTGCCATAACTGGAAATCCCAATCACTCAAATAATCCCCTCCCCAGAATGACAGCCTGCACTCTTTCTTGGATAGAAGGTTGATGGTCTTTCTTGCCTCTGCCTTTTATTTGTTCTGTGTTTTTAGTCTTTTTTTTCTGCTTGGTTATAGTACGCTGTCAATCTAATCTTTGTTATCCTCTTTTCTTCCCTCAACATTTTGGAAGCTTAATCATTACAACTGTCTTAACATGCAACACTTACAACCTCTCCAGATTATCATCATCATCATCATCATCTCATCGACACCTGCTCCTAGGAGCTCCCCCCAGGGGATGGCCACGGCAGAAGAGTTTCCATCACTTTCTATTCATTCACTCCCTCCTTGCCTGTTCAAAGATTCTCAAGGATCTTTCACCCCTCTCCTAACGTACTCCTGCACCCTATCTCTCCATTTCACTGGAGGTCGTCCTCTAACATTCCCTCCCTCTATCTCACTCACATACACTCTCCTGGTCATCTTACTCTCCTCCATTCGCTCCATGTGACCAAACCACTTAAAGTCTGTCGCTTCACTTCTTCCACCACTCCACACTTCTTCCCTTCACCCACGTGACTCATTCAAAAACGCTCATACACACTTTCATTACTCATTCCATCCATTCTACTCTCACCACATGCACTCCTCAAATAACTCATTTCCACTGCCTGCACTCTAGACCTCTGACTTTCATTCCAGGCCCATGTTTCGTTTGCATATGTGAGGGTTGGTACTATTATTGTATTTCTCAAATCCCTCTTTGACTCCATGCTCACACTTCTGCAATTCATGATATGTCCCAAAGACCCTACCACCTTATTTTTCTTCCTTGCAATGCCCTTTCTCCTGTCTCTCCTGTATCACCATTGCATTCTTTTTCACACTCAATTTCCACTCTATATGGGCATACAAAATCCACAACCTCACTTCTACTCTGCTTACAAACCATCATTTTACTTTTGTTAACATTCACTTTCAGCTTCTCCAACTTCCCCAACTTTGCCCTTCATTTCTCTCATGACACCATCCATATAAATATTGAATAACCATGGTGACATGACACACCCCTGCCTCAAGCCCACTTTTATCTCAAAATGTTCACTATTCTCCACTAATTTTGACACGTGCGGATGCATCCTCATAGAAAGACTTTATTGCATTAAGCAGTTTTCCTCCCACACCATATATCTTTAAAACATCCCACAATGCCATCCAATCGACTCCCGTCATAAGCTTTTTCTAAATCCATGAAGGCAATGTATAGTTTTTTTTCCGTTGGCTAATATTTTTTCTATTACCATCCTGATGGCAAATATCTGATCCACACATCCCCTTCCCTTCCTGAAGCCTCCTTGTTCTTCACTGATTTTCTCTTATGTAAATCTTTGCACCCTCTCTATTATGACTTTTCCATATACCTTTCCAGGTATACTCAGGAGACTTATACCTCTATAGCTCCCACACTCCACTCTCCTGCCCTTCCCCTTGTAAACTGGGACAATGATGACTTTAGTTCAGTCTGCTGGCACCCCCCCCCCCCCTCCCATGCCACTTCACATATCTTGACCATCCATTTAGTAACTACATCTCCACACTGCTGTAATTCCATCAATTCCTGCTGCCTTTCCATTTTTTAATCTTTTTATTCTTGATTTACTTTTTTATATGTTATACTTCCTTCTTTATATACTCCTCCTCTACCTCCACTCAATACTGCTGTTACAACTGCTGGACCTCCATCTTCAAAATTCATTAAGTTTTTGGAATATTCTCTCCATCTCTCTTTCACAGCTTCCCCGTCTTTCAACATCTTTCCATTCTCATCCATAACTTCATTTATTTTACCTGGGGAGATATTTTCTGCATTCCTTTCGTTCTTTACTTCTTTCCAATATGATTTTCTGTTCCCTTTATATTTTTCACTGCGTCTTTTTCCAAAGTTTTCATCAACTCTCTTCTTACCATCTTTCTTGAGTTTTCTTAAAAAGTTCCCTGTTCTCTTTTACTATCCTCCTTATCTCCTTTTCTTTTTCCATCCCTCACCACTTTCATCCCTTACACTTTTTTTGTTGTAGTCAACATTACTTCTTTAAATGTTCCAAAACCTTTTTCAATGTCTGTACTATCTTTTACACTTTCCCATTTTTCACTTAAGGCCTCTGCCATTTCACATTATACTCATCTTTTATTTCTTTTTCCGGTAACTTTTCTATCTTCAGTATTTCCTTTTTTACTTCACCTCTTCAAACACCCACTTTTCCTTCAGCCTTAAAAATGCCAGCACTGCAAGATGGTCAGAGTCATCAAACATTCCTCTTACTACCTTTGCATCACAAATATCCTTTCCAAGTCTTCCATCTACTGCCACATAATCAAGCAATCCTTTCTGCTCATAATCTTCCCCCCTCCTCCATGTTTATCGGTGAATATTCTTGTGCTGAAAGAAAGTGTTCACTAGGAACATTCCCCTCTCAGCACAGACATCCACCAGGCACTCTACATTTTCATTTTTTCCAGGTATCCCCCATTTTCCCACCACATCCATCACACATTCATCACCCACTTTAGCATTCATATCTCCCATCATAATAAATTTTCTTTCTTTCTCAAAACTCTTCAAACATGCATTCACTTCCTCCCAAAAAGCTTCCCTTTCTCTCAGTTCTTTTTTACTTTTCACATTTACTGGTACATAAATACACACCCATACATATTACTAAACCTACTTTTCCTTTCACCCACACAATTCTTGATCCCTTCCAACCATAATTAGTCACACCACTCCACACTCTTTCAGACATCACAACTTCACATCCTTCCTTATACTCCTGCCTCTATACTTCTTATCCATCCCCGTCCATACAACCCCCCAGGCGCACCCTCCCACGTACCCTCTACCATCACTCATACCAGTTCCTAATATGCGTTTCACTCCCAACACATCCACTCTACCATTCACAAAATTTTCAGTCATCACTCCTCTTTTCCTCATCACCTAAACCATTCACATTAATAGACACCATGCAGTCTCTTGCATTCCTTACTCTTCTTCCGCACTCTGGCCATTGCTCCTGCCTCTAAAATTTTATAGAAGTATTAGAGGCCACCAATGGGTGGCCAGTCCAATGTAGTAATATGGAGACTTGCTCCGCGATGGTCACTGCCCCCTCCTTGTTGGTTCTACCCCGCAGGGTATACTAACGGTGCGCACCATGTGAAGGTGAGGATGGGGTAGGCTACCCTCCCATTCAGAGGGTAGCCGTGTTGCTCTCTTCCCAATACCCCCAAAACAAGGGAGCTCTACGCATAGGCAAAAACGCACCTCGGATAAACCTCATTGGTTACAATACTGATTGTGAAAATAAACTTTGGAAAACAAATTAGTTTTTTCCAATTTAATGGAAAACTTAATGTTTGTCAGCTACATCGGACAAGAAGATTAAACTGTTGACAATTTAACCCTTGACTAAATATGATATTTTTTTTTTACAGATATAAGTAGTTTAGGGAAGGATGTGTCTGTGTATCTTGGCAAGCACACCCCAGTCAACAGAACCCTTCCTCTTCGATACCAAAACACTCACCATTTTTCATTACCCAGAACACTTAATTTTGTACTTTCTTTGCCGTGCAGCCAATGAGATGGAAATGAGCTCCGAGGCCATGTGCTGGTATTGCGTATGCCCCTAACTTTACTTTTCCTATCCATGCAGTGTGAAGGCAAGCTGGTGAAGCTGACAGATGAGGGCGTGGCTCCCAAAAGGCGGGGAATCGTCCTGCTTGGGGATGCCCTCGAGGCAGACAGCAAACTCAGCCTCAACAGCCCCTTCTATGGAAGCCTCCACGACCAGGGCCACATCCTCATTTCAGCCGCCCATGACCCAGACAATGCTCACAAGGTACCTGAGTATTGTTTTCTTTACCTAAGAGAAAAGATTCACAAAATCTTCCAAACACCTATCCCCTATTCTTCAACAACATTCAGATGTCACCTTCTTCAACACTAAACACCCTCATGTATCCTTAACTCAAAATCTTAACTGGAAACTTCACATCTCTTCTTTCACGAAATCAGCTTCCTTGAGGTTGGGTGTTCTGTATCATCTCCGTCATTTCTTCTCCCCCGCACAGTTGCTATCCATATACAGGGGCCTTGTCCGCCCTCGTATGGAGCAGGGTTGTGGTATGGAGTATGCATCTCACATGTGGGGGGGCTCCACTCAGACAGCTCTGTTGGACAGAGTGGAGTCTAAGACTCGTCTCATCAGCTCTCCTCCTCTTATTGATAGTCTTCTACCTCTTAAATTCCGCCGCCATGTTGCCTCTCTATCTTCTAGCGATATTTTCACGCTGACTGCTCTTCTGAACTTGCTAATTGCATGCCTCCCCCCTCCCATGGACTCACCGCACATGACTTTCTACTCTAAGCTCATCCCTTTACTGTCCAAATCCCTTACACACGAGTTAACCAGCACCTTCATTCTTTTATCGATCATGCAGGTAAACTCTGGAACAATCTTCCTTCATCTGTATTTCCTCCTGCCTACGACTTGAACTCTTTGAAGAGGAGGGTATCAGGACACCTCTTCTTCCGAAGTTGACCTTTCTTTTGGCCACTCCTCTGAACACTTTTTGTGAGAGCAGCGAATAGCGGGCTTTTTTTTCATTGTTTCCTTTTTTTTTTTGCTGTAGAGCTGCTTCCTCTGATGCAAAAAAAAGTTATTATAAATGGAGACATGGTTTTTGAGGGATAAATTATAAAGATGGGGAATTTCCTTCCTCGTAAGTCTTGGGTATATCTTTGTTCCCGTTTAATTCTGGCTTCATCTCCTTCACCTACGTGCTGTGCAGACCGCTTATACATCAGAGAGATCTAGAATAGGGTGGCCAGATTTCTGAAAGTGAAATCCAGGACGCTTTAATAAAAAACATTTTCCGGGACAGTGCATGAAATCCAGGACATTTCCGCGACTAACCATTAAAATCTAGTAAAGTCCCAGAAAATCCGGGACGTCCGGCCACTCTAATCTAGAAGTTCCACACATTCAAGAATGTTCTTGAATTTCCCGAAAATTTTGTTGTTGGCGTTTTTTGAAAGTTTGCTTTAGCAAACCAAAATTTTGTCATTCCGCTAACTGCAAATTCACTAATTTTTCAAATTTTCCGCAAAATTTTTCTTAGTCCACTATTAGCGGATTAGTGGACTTAAATTGCAGAATGCCCACCTTTACATATTCCTCTAAGCTAACTTGACATATCCTCCTCTTCATTATCTACTTTCACTCTCCTTGTATACCCTCTTGTATACCCTTCTCTCTGATTAACTTTTCTCTCTTTATGCTTCTTCAGCTTCTTAATGCTTTCTTGTCCATTCCCTCCTCATACTGCCTTCCCCTTCACAGGAGAACCTTGGCGTCATGTCAGATGCCTCCACGTCCATGAGAGATCCCGTGTTCTACCGCTGGCATAAGTACATTGACGACCTGTTCCAGGAGTACAAACTCACACAGCCGCCCTACACCATGGAGCAAGTAAGGATGCAAGGAAACATTTGAAATTTTTTTAATGATCAAAATTACATACTATAGTTTTCTTGTGATATTATTAGTGGAACATGATTAGCCATTTTTGTAAGCTTACATAGACAGGGATGTACATGCACACCCACATAATTATAACTTGATCCTCGATGCTCAAGAATATTAGGGACTTTAGATAAGCACCAATGCAACACTTAGCTTAGCTGACTTGAGTAGTTTCTACTTTCCCCACTAAAAAGAGAAAAGTCAACAATCTTGATTAAACTGAAAAGACAAACTACTAAATAATTACTCTTTCTCCTCTCTACCTAAATAAGAAATCCAAATATCACCCTTCTTTCCTTGGCAGCTGTCAATGCAGACAGTGACGGTGGCAGAAGTGGAGGTGGAGAGTGCAGGCCGCAAGAACACACTCACCACTGGCTGGAACACTCGGGACTTCGAGGCGAGCCACGGACTGGACCTGAATTCCAGTAGGCCGGTGATGGTGCGGCTGACCCACCTTGATCACCGCCCCTTCAGGTATAACATAAAGGTGAGGAAGGAAGAAGTGATGCTGACCCACTGAGGCTCTCTTGATCCTCTTGCTGAAGTCAGGGTTGACAGCTGGTCATCAGGACAGCAGGCGAGTGTATTCATCTGCTGAATAAGAGACATAAATGAGGCAGAGATAGAAAAATATGAGGGCTATTTATAAGTGATGTAAAGCAAAGACAATTTTAAAAGAAAATATTTTAAATTGTCAATGATGTCAAAAAGTAAATCAACTTTTTACTATTGCAAATCCATGGTTTAATTTTTTTTTTAGCATCAATTATAGTTCTACTGCTGCCTTAACCCCACAACCATTCCAATCAGCCAGTCAGTTACTTAAAACCCTGATTGCCATCATTACTCTTCCTTCCGTCCTGCCACAGGTGGAGAACAATGAAAAAGTAGCCAAGGACGTGACCGTCCGCATCTTCATGGCTCCAAAGTTGAACGAGCGAGGTGTCAGGATGAACTTTATGGAGCAGCGCCTCCTGTGGGCCGAGATGGACCGCTTCAAGCACACATGTGAGTCTTATTACAAAACGAGGGACTGGGTACAGAGAAAACTTTTTACTACAGTCTCATTAATTATTAATGCAAAAAAGATGACTTAAGGAATGTAAAAGTAAATACTCGTGGGACTGTGAGAGGAAACAGGAAATAAATTAGAGCAATTAATGATGCTTTCCCGATGCTCTTTGGTAACCCGAATGTCACACCTGCCCTGTGTCACACTGTAATGGAATCTTACCCCACACAGGCTCATGTGATTGAGACGAGTCCATAGCCATGCACACCTACAGCATATGCCCTCAACTACCTTTTTCTATATTGATGTATAATTAAAAAAAAATTGGCTAAATGAAAATTTGTAAAATGAAAGGTAAGGTTGGAGGCATACACTTAAGCTGCTCATGACCTTGATGCTGATCTCAGTCACAAAGGCCAGTGGCAGGAAGTGACCCATTACCCCATGACACTGGGCCAGTGTGACAGCAAGGCTACCACAGCTACCTTCCCTAGGTTTAGTGACCACCCCAAAACAAGGATGAACAGCTGGGTGGGCTCCTCGCCAACTGTCCTGGCCGTGATTCGAACACAGGCGCGGATTCATACCTATGCATGCTAACCATTTCACCATGGGGGACTGGTGTTTACTTTATCCAAAGAGAAGCTTCAGGGAGAACTCTCAAGAATGTTTAGAGAAAAGGTGAAGACTGGAATGAGACAAAGTTGACCCCTTTTTCTCTCCCTCACAGTGAAGCCAGGCACAAACACGGTCACTAGGGAGTCAACAGCCTCCTCCATCACAAACCCTAACGACTTTACCTTCCGGGACCTTTCAAACCTGCCAGTACCTGACAATCCAGGTGAGTGAAGGATCAGACTCGGCAACAGGATTTGTTGAGGAAATACACTACTACCTTTTGCAATTGCTTCTTGGAATAGAGAAAAAAAGTTGGAGTAGTTTCCTTCACCCTCTTCTATGTTTCTTCCTCCTTGGAGATTCTTGCATCTTGAAAAAAACTTCACAAGTAAGAGAAGTTGAATGACACTTAAAATTGTTTACTTTGGACGTCACTATGTTGCAGAAGCCCCCGAGAATGACCTGTTCAACTTCTGTGGGTGTGGCTGGCCTCAACACATGCTGCTGCCCCGTGGTAAGCAGGAAGGGATGGACTTCCAGCTGCTTGTCATGGTCACTGACTGGAAACTGGACGAGGTGTGTATGTGCCTTGTGTGTGTACCTAACTGATAAAAATGTACAGGTAACTCTCGATTTACGCGAGTATTGTCCTTGAAGAGGTCGCATAAATCAAAAACAATGTAAATCAAACAAGAGGTAGGTTTCTATCTCAGAGAGAGAGAGAGAGAGAATATCCATATCACCGAGATATCAGCTCAGTCTCAGCCGTGTGAGTCCAGTTGCGTGACATCTGGTGGCCACTCCATAAAATATCGCGTATAATTGAAAAAACGTGTAAATTAAATATTTATATGGATTTTGGACCCTGCGTTATTTCAGAAACGTGTAAACCAAACACGCGTAATGGCAATTAGCCATGCTTGTGTGAAAAATAAAATTGACCTAACCGAACATTTCTAAATCTACTAAAGTCCACCTTACAATACACCTACACTCCCACTCATCTCTCCACTCTTCTTTCCCTTCATCCTTAAAATACATACAGCCGTAACTTCGTGCTGGATCTTTCATTCCTCCCATAATTACTCGGCTAATACCCTCAATCGTATTTAGATTTCACTAACTTGTCATTCCTTCCTCCAAGTCTTACACTTCACCTCGCCTATAGTGTTATTGGGCAAGCCGGGCCCTTCAAATGTACTTTTCTTTCCCAACACCGCTGTTTAAGAAAACTCACAACATCTGTTTAATCCTCGGCTTCCTAGCCGTAAATCAGACCCTGTCTTACACACATTACGTACAAACCTTCTTCATTGCAGGTCGCACAGCCAGCTGGGAGGCGCTCGTGTGCCAATGCTGCCTCTTTCTGTGGTGTCCTGGACTCCCTCTACCCTGATGCACGTCCCATGGGCTTTCCCTTCGACCGCCGCCCCATGCCGATGCTGAATGGCCAGAGCCTGGATAGAGCCGAGGACCTGACCAGATTGAGTAACGTGGCCATGCAGGAGATCCAGATCGTCTTCACCAACGCCCTGCTGACGCAGCAGGAACACTTGTTTACTGTTTAATGTGGGTCCTGAAAAAATGTTAAATAACTTATAATTATGAATGGATCCCTATTGCAATTGATAACTATGTTTTGCTGTTATGTCTATTATAATGAATATAATCTGTTAGCAATGTATACTAGTTATATAATAATATAATCTTGGCAATGTATACTGGTTCTATATTTCTCTATCTCCCTTTGGTATCTTATTGCTGTAAGCTCCCCTGAAGAGGCAGACTATTGGAAAAGTACTGCTCGAGTACTTTATCATACCTTCAAATGTATATTGTTGGTGTTGCAGCAGACGGTTTGGATTGTTATTAGAAAGGTAGACTAAAGCAAGTCACTCAATGATATCTCTCAGCTCAATAAACTGTTGGTCAGGCTAGGAAATTTCATTCTCGCATTAATGTTGCCATGTGAAACCCTTTCATCCCAGCCATGCTTCCCTCATCTCTCACCACCATGCATACTCAAGTATAGGGCCTACCCACCAATTCATAGCCACCTTCACCTGGGTCACCTCTGCCTACCTGTTTTACACCATACATGCTAAAAATTGGTAAAGCTTAAGCGTTTTTATGTTGTTATCCTCCATTGCAATGACTTATCTTTCTCTCCACTCCTATCAAGCCCTTCATCCCACCATGTTGGGTTCTTTTACAACCCAGAGATATCTTGCACAGGTAACTAAGCAGACCTTGTGTATCATTTCACATCTAGTCTACCCTAGAGAAAAAAATACCATCCCCTTTACTTCCTTTTTGCAGTAATGGCTGTACACAAATAGAATAAGCCTGCCAAACACCCTCAAGGAGAATGTAGGCTCATCGCCGGGGACCTTAACAGACTTGGGCAGGGGACACAGAAAATTGTCAAGACCTAGGGAGGACACACCATATTTAAATATCCATCCAAATTCTTTCACGCAAACATTAGAAATAAGGGTAAATCTTAGGAATAGCGGCTCCTAGCGGGTGCGCGTTTAGGGCACGGTGTGGTACGTGGTAATTACAACATTTCTAGCACGTACGACGGGGTTTTGACAAGAGGACAGGCGTGTTTATGTCACAAGGTGTATTTTTCCGCGTGGGCTCTTCCTTTTCTTCACCCCGGAGCTCGCAGTCTCATCGCCCATCGACTTGGAAGAAATCGTGAGGCCAGCGTGGAAAAATACACCCCTTGTGACAAACACGCCTGTCCGCTTGTCAAAACCCCGTCGTACGTGCTAGAAATGTTATAATTACCACCACACCGTGCCCTAAATGCGCACCCGCTAGGAGCCGCTATTCCTTAGATTTACCGAGAATTGATCCACAAGCATCATGACAAGATAAAACTAGAATGGGGAGTGTCTACTATACTGCGAGAGATAGACATTATGCAACGACACGGTCTATTAAGTGTCCAGTGAGTTGAAAATGAAACTTTGGATATTTGTAATACTACTATGGGGAAAATATGATAAATGAAACAATGGATAGCCTATTTGTGACTATGATGATGCCAAGTTTATTGAAATGGCACCAGTAACCTTCAAGAAAGCACTCATTCACTACGCTGCTACGAACAAGTGCTTCGAGTATTATTTTTTGACGGCCCCGCGGAGCTCTGCGCAGCGCAAGCGGATCGGGGCCAGAAAGTAACTTCATCAAGGGTAAACGGTAAACTTAATTAGGCCCCTACCTGAACTCCTAATTAAGACCTAAACGAAAATGAACTGTATCAGAAATGAAGCAAACAAAAGGTGACCCACAATACCAAATAATTATAACTACCCTTAATGGTACCCTAATCCTTGTCAAATAGTAACCTTGCCTCTTCACAATGTAAGTGCAGCAATGAACCTAAAAATTTGGAAGAGTCTCTGGCATTGATGGAGCAACTAACAACAGACAGGCTGATGTTCTCTCAATCCTCCATACCAATGAGTTATCATCCTCTCCATTATGAACATGACTGACTGCTTGTTGGCTTGTTCACTCACCTGCTTCAGTAACCACGTGTTCCTCTGGTGACTGTGTTCATGGATGCTGCCACTCTTTACACACTTCATTATCTTCGCTATCTTGGACACGGCTAAGCGCTTCCACTGTCCTCAGAAACGGTCACACCTCCTGAAGGCATGTCCAGCACAGCCTCCCTTGACCGCTTCCATGTCCTGACTGACTCCAAACTTCACATTGCCATTCAACCATTCCCTGAGACGTATTGATACCTGATAGGCTGTCGGCATGCCTTGGAGCGCTGTGATTGGTCAGTATATTTGAAGCAACGAGCGATTCACGAACCTCTGAAGCTTCACTCGAATTGCCTAGACTTTGAGTAACTGTTCTACCGTAGTGCTTGAAAGGGAAAGGAATAAATACGGGATTGAGATAGATAAAAAAAAAATATAAACCATGAGGGTGACAATGAAAACAAACATGTAGACGGAAAAAATCAAGAGATTGTGTGTGTGTGTGTGTGTGTGTGTGTGTGTGTGTGTGTGTGTGTGTGTCATCTCGCACGTTTTAACTATGAAGGCAAACCAGCGGGCAGCCCCTCCCAACTTTCCGGTGGTTTGGTGCTAATCTCTGGCAGTCTCACTATACGTATATACTTATCATTCTATCCCAAGTCTTTTTTGTGCACCCTGCAAACAATACTATAATATGTTACCCTCTTTCACCTGCCTTGCGCACCTGCTGACTACTACCTACTTCTAACTTTTCTCTCACAAAAACGGTTATCTTTGCAAACCACTCTTTCTATGGACGCAGCCTTAGAAGTAATGTCAGGTTCACCAAATGCCAAATGCCTAGTAAGACCTGCTGATCACCCGTTTCATTCCATCCTCTTTGTCCTGACAGTTTTATCAACCAGTATTCGTAATGAATTGCTGTTTGAGGGTTAAAGCTTAAGATTAACAGCTCGATCAGTCTCCCTTTGTGGTTTCTGCTCTGATTAATGTATTAAAATGGCGAGTGCCAAATATTCATGTGATGAGTTACTGCAATACAAATCATAGGTAATAATCAACCCTTTAAAAAAAAGAGAGAGAGAGAGAGAGAGAGAGAGAGAGAGAGAGAGAGAGAGAGAGAGAGAGAGAGAGAGAGAGAGAGAGAGAGAGAGAGAGAGAGAGAGGGGGAGTTATATAGTTCAATCAGATCCTGTGCTTCACCCCAACCCTTCAAGCTTGATTAATGCCATATACGTGATCCTTTAGTGATGCTGTACTCTCATTAGTCATTAACCACCAGTCTGCTTCAACGGTGAGGGTAAGGCACGCACAGGCATTTTGTTTCCCTGGCTGTCCGTCAGGGGAGGCAGGACAACTTTCCAAGCTGCAAACTCTTACAATTAATGGTTGGTGCAAGCCTCGGTACTTGCAACAAATAATCCCATGACCTCAAATACCCTTCACCACACTACTTCATAAAAGGTAGCAGAGGTCCCAACTGTGTCATGGTAGTGCTGTGGTGTCTGATGGGATGGTATGCAACATGAGGTAATGGCAAGGGGGGTGAGATACAGGCCTGGGAGGCAATCATGACCAAAGGGATTAAAATAAATATATCCTGTGGTAAGATGCAAGACTTTCCTGGCACACCCCTTGCTGTAGGCCTGGGAGGTGGTGATGCTGTGGTGCTGGTGCTGCCGCTGGGACATGATGTAGTACACTAGTTCCCCAGGCACATCGGGGCGTCACTCTGGCTGTGGGTGGCCGCACTGGGGCCAGGGTAAGGAAAGGCTGCTTCTCTGAATACTTTCTTTCTACAACTTTCTTTAAATCCAAGAAATACAGCTGAGATGAGTACAGACTTCTGTACATTGAAAAGTACAAATACACAGACTTTCACAGACTTGTTTGCTGGCTACATTCGCACTTTTAGAATAATTCACAGACACTGCTTACAGCAGGACACACATCATCTTACTTTACGTACTGTACACAACACTGAGAGCCCTAATGTCTGGTAGGACTCGATATCACTGAGGTGGTCCGTCCAGGGTCCGGCTGAGACACTAGGACCGGGGGGACCCTGGGGGGCAGCTCCCCTACCACACTGTTTGTACCACACGCGGCTGAGAGGCGGCCCCGCCCTCTACTAAGATGAGGAGTTGGCTGCGGGGCTCCGCTGCCGCCGCCCGCCACGCCGCCAGGGCTCACACTTTGAGGTCGAATCTGAATTTGTGGTTTGTGTGGGGGGGGCGGAGAGGGTCTTGACGGGGAGGGGAGCCATCTGGGGGGTGTTGGGGGTGGCAGGGACTGGGTTGGGGGAAGGAGATAAGCTGGAGTGTTTACCTAAGCTTAATGATGCCGTGGGGTGTGAGGCGTTTGTTGTGGTGGAGGTGGTGGTGGTTGTGGTTGTAGCGATGGTAGTGGTGGAGGTGGAGGATTGGGTGGAGGGAGTGGTGGTGGTGGTGGTGGTGGTGGTGGTGGTTGTGGTTGTGGATGTGGTGGAGGAGGAGGGTGAGGAGGGGGGCTGGGTAGGGGCTGGCTCCGGGTTGGGGCTCCCTGATGACGTGGCATTGCTAGTGCTCTTCTCCAACTCACTGGGGGCTGCTGAGTCATGATTAACTGCTGGGGCTGAGGTGGGGGTGGGGGCTGCTGCGGCAGGGGCTGGGGCCTGCGCTGGGGTGGGGGATGATGGGGCTGGGGCCGTGGTGGTGGCTGGGACTGGAGTTGTGGCCGGGGCTGCAGCAGGGGCTGGATTGCTGGGGGCATCACCTACTGGGGACTTGGGGTCTGTGGGGCCATCTGGAGCTGCAGCAGGGGTGGGGGCTGATGCTGAGGCTGGGGTCGGTGCGGGGACAGAAGCTGGGGTGGGGTTTGGGGTTGTGGCAGGGGTGGTAGTAGTGGTTGGGCTTGTAGTGGGGGTTGAAGTCGGGGCTGTGGTAGAGGGAGCAGTGACAGTAGTTGTTGGGGTGGTGGTTGTGGTAGGGGCAGGAGGGGTGGTGGTGGTAGCAGGGGCAGGGGCTGGGGTGGCTACAGGTGCAGCAGAGGGCGGGGGTACAGGGAGGGAGACAGGGGGAAGGACAGACAGGGGGATGGGCAGAGGGAGAGGGAGTGGTGGGAGAGTGGCTGTGCTAGAGACGTCTGAGGATTGTGCAGGGGCCGGGGAGGAGGGTGGGGATGGGCTGGGGGAGTACTGGGAGGCCTCACCCTGCAAATGGGCCACATTGAACAGCACCTGGGAGAGCTGAGAGGCCACATAGGTGTCAAGGATTTGGCTCATGACAAGCGTGAGGAGGCGGTTCTCGGTGCCAGAGATCACCCGCGCATTGGCTGGTACCCTGGAGAGGTGCACCAGGGTGTTGGCTGAGCGCCGCACCATATCTAGGCTTGTCCCCATGAGCTCAGGGTTCTCTTTGAGGGCACTCACCCCCTGCACATTGGCCACATTCATGGCTGCTTGCTCTGCCTCCTCGATGAAGGCCACCAGCAGTGAGACGCACCCGTTCTGCATGGCAATGACTCGAGCCACGCCACTGTCCGCAGCAGAGAAGTAGTGCAGCAGATTGATGGAGAACTCGCGCAGCACCTGGTCCTCGCCGCGGCACATGAGACGAGTCAGCTGGCCGCATAGGTTGTCGAGGCGGGTGAAGGGCGGCGTGGCAAGCACCAGGTCAGTGTTCTGGTCCAGCACACACAGCTTCACCAGTGCCTCCAGGGCCAGCCGCTGCGGCGACAGGGACGACTGTGGGGAGGTGCCGCCCCCCGGGAAGGGATCCTGGCCGTAGGAGGCAGGACACGTGGCCCAGTGCAGGAGGCCATTCAGCAGGGGGCGGGAGATCTCCTCGGGGTACACGGAGAGGTCCAGGTTGCCAGCCATGTTGGCGAGGGTGACCAAGGTGTTCTCGTGCACGTGGTGGAGGCGGCCACCACCAGTGTGTGTCAGGGGCCAGCGAGCTGCACCAGTCACTCAGGTCGGCCTCTTCGTCGCGGTCATAGTGTGCTGTGGAGGGCGTGCGGCGAGGGTGGTCATGGTGGAGCAGGATAGTCTTGCCCAGCAGTGCTAGCAGTGAGGCAGACTTGCTCATGATGTCCTCGTTGCCGGGGATGAAGGACAGGTTACGGATCACTGTGCGGCGCAGATGACACGGCGCCAGCCAGTCCTGCCCTCAGTGGTGGTGCTCAGTGGCGCCTCATCAGGACCCCAAGCCTCCTCCTCCAGGTCCTCGTGAGGCCGTTTGAAGCACCCGCTCTCCCGCCGTGAGCCGCTGCTTTCCCTCCGCTCCAGTTGCTCCTTTGAGGCTGGTCGCTTGGTCAACACGCATGGGCTCTGCTCCTCAGTCTTCTTTTCCGTAGCTGTTGATTCACTGCTTACCTGCTCTGGTTTTGCCGCTGCTGTTGCACCACCACTACTACTGTTACTGCTGCTGTTGGTGTTGTTGGGGGTGGTAGTGGTGTTGTTACTGCTGCTGTTGTTGTCCTCCTTTGACTGTGGTTGCAGCTGTGGTGGTGGCTGGGGCTGTGCTGGCTGAGACTCACTGTCCTTCTTCAGGGCTGGACCTCCATTGCTTGTCTCCTTCACCGGCTTTTTGCTGTCGGTGGCGTTGTGGGTGTCCTGCGACGAGTCCTTGTTGAGGCGCTTGAAGATCTCATCCAGCTTGCTCTTGCCGGAGTTGTTGACTCTGTTGACGCGTGGCCCAAAAGTGGCCTTGATGTCTTTGGAGTTGTCACACTTTTCCCTCGTCAGCTGGTCCTCCATCTTGCCCACCCGCTTCTCCTTCATCTCTGCTAGCAGGTCCGACACCCGGTCCTTTTTCGACAGTGGAGGTGCAAGGGGAGGCTGTTTTGTCGAGTTGGTGTTGGAGGTATCCTCCTCTTCCTCCTCCTCCTCTTCTTCCGCTACCTCCATCTCCTCCTCCTGTTGCTGCTCCTCCTCCAGCTCCTCTTTCACCCGTACCACCTCCATTTTCTCCTCTTTATCTTCTGGCTTCGGTTCCTCCTCTACTTCTTCCTTCACCTTCACCTTCTTCACCACACTCTCCTCCTGCTGATCCGTCTCCTTCTTAATCTCCTCCTTCACCTCCTCCTTGATGCGGGTTTGCAGAGGATAGTCCACCTTGCCATCCTTCCCTGGGAGTAGCCTTGTGAATACCAGCGGAGGCACGGCACTCTGCATGGTACAGATGATGTGGGCGGTGCACTCCCCTCCACCTACCGACCACGTGTCTACCCCAGAACTGAATCCCTCCCATTTGTCCCACTCCCGCACTCCCTCCCGCAGGAACAGCTCCCCGTCCCGTCGCACGAATTTGACACTCTTCCCGGTCTTGGTGATGAGGGTGAAGTCCTCAGTCCCGCGCAGCACCTCCTCCTTGTTGGATGGGTCGTCATCGTCCAGCCTTCCCAAGTCCAGGTCAAGGGTGGGCGAGGGTGGAGGCCGCAGGTACCAAGGCCGGTCGGATAAATCGTGCTGCTCCGCCTGTGGATGTGGAGAGGTGGATGGATATTGATGGAGGATGTGGATATGGATATACAGTTGCATGGATGATGTGAGGTAGTTGGTTGATAGGCAGAATGAATGCTTGGGTGAGAGGCTGAGAATACTAAGTAAAGGAGTTAATAGATAAATGGATATGTACATGGATAATGAGAATGAGAGGATGAGAATAGTTGGTAAAGGAGTAGATAGAGATAAATGGGTAGATACATGGATGTCTGCATGACTGTTTGACTACTAAAAGGCTGCACAGGAATGATGATTAGGGATGGCAGTGTGTATGGATAAAAGATGTCTTGTTGAAACTCACAAACCACTCAATTCGTGTCAGCCACTCTATGAGAGGTGAACAAACAATTCTTTTTAATGCCTGTATTCTCCTAATCCCTTCTCTCTCACGCCACATCATAGCTTCCACATCAAATACTAAAACCCTCTTCTCAATCTCCAATAATACCTTCCATCACAACTACACCACAGCTTGAAATCCTCCCCATCACCATTTGCACATAAACTAACACCATTACTAACCACAAATAAACTAACATCAGAACCGAGGAACTGACCTTGTATTCCTCCACTCCCAAGTACACCATCATGTCCAACTGTCAATAGCTTTACCCAACGAACACAATCCCACCTACTGCTCTCCTTTCGAAACCTTACAATCTATCACTATAAATAACCCCCCCTACCCTCTCCCAACCCTCTAAAACCTTACATCCTACCACCATGAACACCCTCCCCTCGTACTCTCCACTCATCCTCCAAAACCTCCAACCTATCACCATAAATGCCCTCCCTTCTACTCTCTCCCAACCCTCCAAATCCTTACAGCCTACCACCATGAACACCCTCCCCCCGTACTCTCCACTCATCCTCCAAAACCCCCAACCTACCACCATAAATGCCCTCCCTTCTACCCTCTCCCAACCCTTCAAAACCTTACAGCCTACCACCATGAACACACTGCCCCCCGCCCCCCTAAACCTCTCCCTGCCAGCCATCAATCCTCAACAGCCACTACCTTCACCCTCTTGTTGGCTCCCGTTGCCTCGTCATCACGCCCGAGCTCCAACTCCGAGCAGATATCGAACATGTTGATGAGGCCACGGCGCAGGTGCTCTATAAGGGCCTCGAGCAACCCCGGCATGTGGTGCAGCCCAGTACACCACCGTCTGGTCGTCAAAGAGCAGGATGTTGAGTACGTCCAGAGCACGTCACCTCAGCTGCTAACCCACACCTGAGGAGCAGTAAAGTTGTATTATATATATATATATATATATATATATATATATATATATATATATATATATATATATATATATATATATATATACATATATATATATATATATATATATATATATATATATATATATATATATATATATATATATATATATATATATATATATATATATATATATATATATATATATATATATATATATATATATATATATATATATATATATACCAATAAATAGCAGGAGAAAAAAGGGGTCTGTTCTAGTATTTACAAACTTTCCTTGTTAGCAGAAGGAAAAAGGAAAAGAAACAAGAGACTATATTGTTTAGTTGGTTAATATGGTTTTCGATATACAAAGTATATCAATAAATAGCCAGAGTAGGAAGAAGTCTGTTCTATTATTTTCAATTTCTCTTTCTTAGTCAAGGTGAAAGGGAAAGACACAGGAGTATATGTCTTTTTAGTTCTCTAGTGTAGTAGAACAGTGTGAATGAAGGAAAATATATGACAAACAGAAGTATTCCTTTAGTTTTCTGCTTTGTATTACATTAGGTGGAGGGAATGGTGAGTGGAAGGCAATTAGAACACTATTAACAAAGCCACAGTGACAGTACCATTATCATATTCTTCGCCCTTAGGAGATGAGACAGCAATACGATAAAAACCATTCAGGAAGAGGAGGAAGAAAAGAGGGCTCAAGATCAGCCCCTTTAGATCATCCACTAGGGGGAAACCGTCACGATGACCTCTACTCATCTCACCTGAGGGACATGAGAAGCCTCCAGGGGTCACAGGTAGGCAGGTCAGTGCGAGTCATCCGTTTTCTGCGAGCCAGCACTGGCAACACCGCCTCCACACTGTCTAGGGGGAACTGGTGCTTGCCTGTATAGCCGTATAGCCCAGCACCAGCCTGAGGGAGAGGAAAGACGTGTTATGGCAGCAGTGGAGGGAAGGAGGGAGGTAAAGCTGCTGATGGTGGTGGTGGAGTTAATGGTAGTTGCAATGGTGGTGGAAAAGGGAATAGAGAAAAGTTATGGAGTAGTGGTGTAGCCTATGATAGTGGAATGACAGAAGGGCAGAGAAATGGTGGCAGTAGAGAGAAGGAAGGATACAGATCTGTTTGAGGTAATGGTGGTGAAAAGGAGGATCAATCTATATCTCAGACGCCCTGCTCCCTTGCGGGAACTTCCCTCCAGGGGGTGGCTGCAGCAGAAGTGTCTCCATCTCTCCCTGTTCTGGCACTCCCTCTCAGCACATTCAATCCTGCTACTTCCAACTCTCTCTCTCCAACTCACTCACCCTATTGATCCACTTCACAGGTAGTCTTCCCCTGACACCCCCTCCCTCAATCCTTCCCTCATACACTCTCTTCACGAATGCATTCTCCCCCATTCTCATCACGTGTCCAAACCATCTAAATGCACCACGCTGCACCCACTCCACCACTCCACACTCCACTCCTTTTGCTGTCGCACCCACACCAAACCGCTCATACACGCTCTCATTACTTTCTCCATCCCATCCTGACGCACCACATGCACCTTTTATATAACTCATTTCCAATGCATGTATTCTCGATTGCTGTGCTGCATTCCATGTCCACGTCTCTGACAGAGTATGACAGAGTTGGCAGGATTATGGTGGTAGTGAAAAGTTACAAAGAGAGTAAGTGTTTATGGTAGTGGTGGTATTACATGATGAAGAGCAGAAGGAAGAGTAAAAATGGAGGTGAAGTGAATGGCAGTAATAATGGTGGTGGAATGAAGGAAGAGAGATGCATTATGGTGATGGGGCAGAGAATCAAACAGTTGGAATGCAATATTATAAAAAATGAAGGGTGCATTATAGTGAACGGTTGTAGATTATTCAGTACTGGCAGTGTTTCATGTATCTCAGATCTTTGGACTAAAATAATATATAAAACAAAAAATAAATAAATAAATAAAATCCCAAGCCACTTGTAAATAAAAAAAAGTATGATGCATTTCTAAACTGAGTGACTTCTTACCTTGAATGAAGAACCTGGAGGAACTAGGTAATTCTGTTTGGAGCCTGGGCCCTGTGCTCTGGGCCCTACATTCTGGGTGAAGCTGCCTCCCGACCAACCCCGACCCTGCGGACACAACAAGTAAGGTCATAACTGTTCTCACTTATATATACTCTTATACTTATGATATAAATACACACTTATACTGGAAGGAGTTGATACACACACTGTACTGTATCCATAAAAATCTGAAGTCTACTTGAAATTTCCAAACAAACAGCACATACAAACAAACAATTATTTTTTGCTAAGTTGAAATTATCAGCAATGGCGAACCAACTTTCTTTCTCTCTAACTCTCTTGAATCTCCACTAATATCTTGTACTAACTCATCTACCTGCGTCAAATCAATAGGTGTATACAATTATGTAAATAAACAGATAGAGCGAGTAACTCACCACACTCACCGTTCCCGGGAACTGAGGTTGGGCTCCTGGAAACCTGGGTTGACTCCACTGTGCGGCCGGTGCCCCGGGCGGTGTGGAGTCATTGGGTCTGCTCCACGGCTGCTGGGGCGGCCCCGGCTGGCTCTGCCCCGCAAACCCTCCGTACTGATTGTTGGTCCTCCAACCTGAGGGAAGAGAGACAGTTAGCTTAGGAGGATTGTAACACTTCCAGGGAAAAGATTAAAGTAGTACTGTTTGTGCTCTGAAAGAAATGGTTAAAAATTTGAAATATACCAAATAAAAAGCAGTCTAGTATTTATATATAAATAAAATAAAATAAAGCCCAAACAAGCAGCTTTGAAAAAATAAGTACAAATGCAAAAATAAGCCCCAAACATTTAAGACCATGATAAAAGACTATATATGTCACTACCATCCACTTATCAGTTATTATAGATGACTGCACAGACAAACAAAATATAGAAAAAATATAAACAATATTATACACACCAGACCCAGAGAGAATCTTACCTGGGGGCTGCGTCTTCTCAAAGTCTGGGTGTCGTCTTGGCCCCGCCTGGTAGGGGCCGGCAGGGGGAGCGGGGCCAGGTGGGCCGGGGCTGGGGGCTGACCCGGACTTCTGGGGCGGGTACATGCTTCCCCCCTGGTAACCCTGGGGTGGGGAGGAAAGGTGGGTATTAGATGCATGTGTGGAAGGGAACTGTGTTGGGGGAGAACAGGGGATGGACTGGACCGGGCAGCACTGGATTTTAGTGCCTAGCTCAGCTGGAGCCTGGCCAAACTATAAAGGAAGGCCTGTGTAATGGGCTGAGGGAAGGGGAAGCCCTCCCTTCACCAGGCTTGAAGGGTGGGCTGGGAGCCAGGGCCCATACTTAAAAAGAAATGAGGCATTTGACTTAACCCTTTCATTGCTAAACGCTCGCAGCGAGCGTTAGGCGTATTTGTTAGTGGTGCTAAACGCTCACTGCGAGCTCCAGCCACACTCAAATCTCCCGCGTATGAGAGTGTTCCAACACTATTTCTCACAACACAGGATTGCCAATTGAGTGGGTTGTTCACTAAATTTGGTGGAAAATCATATCAGCCCAGCGCGGCAAATCTACGGACGAGTAACTGGCGGATGTTCTTGCCCAATATAGCGGCATTTTTGTATAGCTTCACCAATCACCTGACTGATTCTTTGACCAAATAGTTGTAAATATTGCAGTTGGCAATACTACCTTGCCAGAATCTCAAGGAAAGATGTCCGCAGTTCCCTCAATATGGCTGATCATCACGCACACACTGAGATAAGTGTTAACATTCAACACTCCCTGAACATGCATGTACGTTCGCAAGAGAGGCATACATAACCGACTCCTATAGATCTGGACCTTCTCTTTCCATTGGTGTTTTTGGTGTTTAGCTGTGATGAATAGTTTTTGAGATACAGAGGTTAAAAGAGACCCCCCACTGGGCTGCCTGACTGTGCCTGAGGGGATAGTCACGTCTCGCACCACGCCCAAAGAAAAGGTTAAGATGAGCCAGAGACAAAGTGTTAGATTTATACGTATGGGCCCAGATGATGCTTTGGCCACGTGTCATTTATATGTGCCATGCTGCATGTTGCCAGGATGCTCAACTTTTTCAATTCAACATTTGAGCCTGTGGTGGATATAAACTCTTGACACAAGGCTGACTGCGATGGCTAGGTTGTCAAAGCCTACGAGCTGTGCCTTGACTGTTAGTTATGGCCTGCATTCAAACAAGGACCTAATGTTTGATGGCTAGGCATGCTGTTCACTGTACCACCCAGGCAAGTGTCTTCAATGCATGGAAAGTTCATCAAAGTTTTTTTTCATTTTCATACAGCTGAGGTTCTATCAATGTCACAAGTCACAATGCAGAATGATTTATGTGGAGGTCACTTTGTACAAAGAGGAAAGTCTGTGGGATGGAGTTTTAGGTCTCTGAACATCATTGCAGATAATGGACCAACAGAAAAGTACGAAACTAGGAAATTTTAGCTCTGTTTATACTACAACACAATGAATGTGGGAAAGAAAATAGTGTCAGGGTAATTCATATGCACTGAACTAGGTTGACTGGAGCCAATGTGGACACTAAGTCTGGTTTAAAAAACAGGAGGAGGGAAAGATATGGAAGGAAGGAGTGAACTGGGGCCCTAAAATCTGTCCTCAGCACCCTAACAGGAACCACTAGCATACCCTCTCGCTCCCTCTCTCAACATACACACAGACACATCTTATCGTGTATGCCAGTCACACCACTAACAAGCCCATCCACAGAATATAGAGCGACATTTAGCGAGAAACAAGACCCGTTACAATCAAATATGTATAGTAAAGATAATTTAGCTGCTGACACATGACAGTGGAAGTCATGCATGCCTGTTCTCAGCAATATTGATTATGACTTGTTTGGACAAAACAAGAAAACACTGATGCAAGTTATATCAATTATAATCTTGTCCTATTTTTTTTCTCTCCTACTCCAAATCGGGTGAAGAAAAGGTAACATTAGCCATCACACTTTATAAATTCTCTAGACAGCTTGAAGGAGGAGCAGGTTGGCAAAAATTAAGGAAAAAGGCTTGAATGAGAAGTGGTAGGGAGGAGAGCTAACACTTCACACATGGTTTGGAGATTGGAAAGAATAATGGATGGAGGTGGAGGAAAGGATGGATGAATGGAAGGCAGAGGATATGGGGTTAAAAAGAGGACATAGGAAAATTAATTTGGACAAAGAATGAACAAAAGCATATAGAAGAAACAAATATAATGGGTAGGAATGAGTGTGGGGAAGATATATATTAATGTACAGGTTAAAAATACATGAATAACAAATAAATCCAATGATCAGAGAAAAGAAAAGGACAAAAAGAAGAAAAAAAAAAAAAATCATACACATCGCACAACAACAAACAAATGCACACACACACACACACGCACGCGCACACAAAAAAGAAAAAAGGAATATACGTCACAACAAACAAGAACAAGAAGAGGAAGAGGAACGTAAAGGACAAATGATTAATGCAGGACGTACTTGGTATATGGGAGCAGCGCTGCGAGGGGGGTTCAGCAGTTGCTTGGCCAATTGGGAGTTGCCGTAGCTGCTGCCGCTAGTGCCCATCTACAATACATGGTCAACCAACTCAGTCTACAAGCAAGGCCTACACTACCAAGAGAGTCAGGCAACGGGAATGTGCTCAGTTGTGGAGGGAGGGCCGTGGGTGGGGTGAAGGACCGGGATGGAGGCTTGGCTGACTTAACGAATAGAGGGAGGCTTGAACATAAACTGGAAATGCTGGGGGAGGGGAAAGGGGTCTTGCCTATGCAGTTTGGTGGATAGGGACGAGATGGGAAGCTGAATATGCAGTGAGGGTCTTCATGTAATTCAGAAGATGGTGAGTGAACAGGAACTGGAAATGCTGGGAAAGGGAAAAGTCTTGCCTATGCAGTCTGGGGCTAGAGAGGGGGCTAAAAATGAAAATGGGGGTCTTATTGATGTTCTCTGGAAGCAGCAACTGAATGACTTTGCTACCAACATGGACTGTAATGGGGGTGGAAATGCTATGGAAGGGAGTCTAAGATAATGAGTAGATGGGGGACTGTAATGGGGGTGGAAATGCTATGGAAGGGAGTCTAAGATAATGAGTAGATGGGGGACTGTAATGCACAGGGGGGGATTGGGAGTCTTCACTGTGGCGCTTCTTCAGGGATACTTTCATTAAATGTTTACTTCAGGTGAATGATTGAAGTAACAAAATTCTTCTATAAAAAAGTGGTAAAATGCTACCTCTGTTTATGTTTCCTCAGTGGTACCAGTGAGAGTGGACTAATGAAGACTGGGAAAATACACTAATGCCACACTCAAGGTATGAAATAAGAATAAGTCACGGATATCTCTGCTCTTAAACTTTTATATCACCACTATATAAAACACCTCATTTCCTCTTTCATTATTTCCTTATCTATCTCTACTTTGTCAGAATATGGCTTCACTCTCTCGCCTCAGAATCTTTACTGGCAAACAAACTTCAACTTCTCACAAAATCAGAGCAACAGCAAGAGTGATCCACCAAAGACATTCAATATCTCTCCGAACACGATCAGCAATTATCAAGTAGCTTTGTGAAAATGGAATGCACCATTAAAAAAACTTTACACAGAACATCATAATATTCCATCAAGGATTTACTTTTTTAGTCACTCCAAAAAAGCTCTTCAATGCCAAAACAGTGAGTGTGGGAGGGAGGGAGGGAGCAGCTGGGTGGTGGTGGCAGTGGTGGTAGTGCTAGTTGTTACTGGTGGTAGCAGGACAAGTTGTGTGCTGCAGGGATAGGTGGGGTTGGGATGAGGCAGCATTTGGTAAAACTTGAGGGAAGGATGGATACAGCAGTGGGAGGGAGGAAAGGAGTGGATGGGAAGGATGGGACAGTCTATCAGTTACCGAAATCAGTGGTTCATTTACGTTTTGGAGTCAAGGAGGAAACTGTAATATGACTGACAAACTAACTGACTATCTCTCTAGGTGAGGGGGGGGATAGATATGAGGGGGGGGGGATATTCCTCCACAACTGAGGCATTCCGATGTTCAAATAATAGGGCTGGGGATTGGCTGGTTATATTGATGGCGGACAAGCTGATACTCGAAGCAAACAAAGGCAATACAAATTAATTAGGTCTCAAAAAAGTACTGATGATGTTAAGTGAATGAAGTGTGTGTGTGTGTGTGTGTGTGTGTATTTACCTAGTTGTAGCTTTACAGGGTCTGGGCTTACGCTGTGTGGTCCCGTCTCCGTATCTGTATTTGTCCGTTTCCTTAAAGTTTTGCACTCTTCGCCGATACTACATCCTCACTTAGTCTGTTCCAAACCTCTATATTTCTTTGCGGGAAGCTATATTTCTTTATGTCTCTCAAGCATCTTCCTTTCCTTAAATTTTTACTGTGTCCTCTTGTGCTCCTGCTGTTTATTCCTTCTTTTGGTAGTAACTCCTCATTATCTACATGTGTGTGTGTGTGTGTGTGTGTGTGTGTGTGTGTGTGTGTATGTTTTGATGGGTTGAGAAAATTTGTTATTCAATTATCAAACAGACGGGTGGAACATAAGAGAAAAAAAACATACAAACAAGCACACAAAAAATGAGGTTTAGTTTATTATAAAAAAATATAAAAAAATAAAAATCATGGATGGATGGATGGAAAGATGTGCTGGTTTTAAATTACATAAAAAAGTATGACAAAGTAATATTAAAAAAATGATATTATAATACAGCGAAGGGATTGATTGATTGGTGGTCAGACAATGGCTTGGGCTAGCACAGGGAAACATTATATTTTCAAAACAACAGCACATGCAGGGTATTAATAAAAAAAAAAATCACAGAGGAAGACATTTAAAAAGAAAAGTACTACCGGGTAAGAGCATAGCAGAAGTTTGTCAACACAGTTAGCCAGAGATACAGAATAGAAGACAAGATGGAAAGCAGGAAAAACAAGGAAATGAAGAAAGAGAACACAAGAGAGAACAAATAATACAAAAGAACAAATAAGGAAGGTGGAAAAAGGAGAGAATGATAAGTGCAAGGAAAAGACAGGGAAAACTGATTTGAATGCAAGGATAAGGCAAGGAAAGAAACAAAGAGGAAAATAGTTGAAGATACAACCATGTCTAAGAGATTAGCCTCAGCGGGGCACAGATGAACAAGGTGAAACTATATCATCAAATAGAATAAAAATGATAAAGGAAATAGATAAAGAAGGTAAAGAATAAAAAAGATCATGAATAAAAGAAGAGATATTGAACACAATGATGAAGAAAGACAAGTTGAAAAAAATGGACAGGGAATGAAGGAATAAGCTGAATTGAGGAGGTACAATAAAGCAAGCACAAAACTATATTACAAAGACAGAGAAAAGGGAGGAAAAAACACATGAACCACAACACTCAAAACACCATAAAAATCAGTAACATGAAGACTCTGGGAGGGAACGAGAACCCAAAGGAGAGACGACCAATTGGAGGCAGAATTAAGTAACGAGGAAAAAAAAAAAAAAAAAATCAGGAAGCCAAGGACAAGGATTAGGACTTTAAGGATGAGAGGAAGGAACAAGCTCAAAGGGGAAATCACTCACCCCTGGGTACTGGTCCTGCTGGAACCCTGGTTGTCCCTGTGTGTATGCAGGGCGCTGGTACCCCCCTGGTTGCTGGTATGACCCCTGGTAGCTGCCCTGGTGATTGGGGGGCCCTGGGGGAGGATACCCACGTCCGTCAGGGGGGTAGCCAGAGTTGGGGTACCCTGCCTGAGTGTACCCACCCTGCATACCGTGATAGCTTTGGTACTGACTTCCTTGGTACCCCTGATACCCTGTGGAGGAAGAAAGGCAATCCAGTAATGGGTTAGTATAAGTGACAATGGTGGATGGCATAGCAAGGGCTCCATACACCTGGGAAATGTGAAGCACAACACTAAACAGACTGGTGAAAGTTTCAGACCAAGGACTGATGCTTGTAAGAATGGAATATATGGACAGAAGCTTGTTACAAGGCTTCTGTGCGGCCACTCCCCTTCATGAAGTTATGAGGGTCCGGCGTCAAAACATTTATTGGAGTAGGGAAATAATGGCAATAAGACATGACACAGTATGCACATGACATGACACAGTAAGTTAATGGTTTGTCTATAAAGGAAATTAGGAAACTCTGATTCTCATGGTGTTATTTACAAATGTTCCAAACTTTGTTCTTTCTCAGTGTGTTGATGGCAAGAGCAGGAAACAGTTAATAGGTTTTAAACATATTTTACTTTTTTATCCCATGCACTACTTTCATGTTTTTTTTGAGCAAAAAATACCAAAATAGATGAATTTAAAATTGTTGCCTGGATGTTACAAGGGATATCAACTACTGTAAACAGCAGATTATACCGAGCTAGCAATCTCTGGGAAATTGATGTTAGTAAACTGTAAGACACTGAGTTACATTCTATAGATTGTGTACATAAGTAAAAGACAAATTAGTAAGGCATCATTATGTCATATCTTAAGAATTACAGCTTAGAATGTTGGTAACTACATCAGGGGGAGCCAAAAACTTACAAAGATCGTTTAGAAGGAAACAAATATCAAAATTAAGAATTATTTAAAACTAATACCATCTATGAATACATTAAATAGGTAACAAATAAAACAAATTTATACACTGAAATATAACTAGAACACTCTTTAGGAGGCATTCAAGAACAAAAGTAAAAAATAAAAAAATAAAAGAAAAAGAAAGAAAGATGACACGATTAGTTTACAGTCAGTCAGGTTATACACAAGTCCATTTCCTCATATTTTCACACTGTACACTCAAGGAATAGTTACACCTGCAAGTTAGACAGATGCTGTTGTGCATCAGCAAGATTTATAGAATGGGAATACTTTGTTACACAATTACAACCCCTTCTGCAATTCTTTTTGTTTAGTTTTGTTCGTTGATAGAGCTCCTCAGTTGGGCATCTACGTTTTTGGATTTGGTGCGGAATAAACTGCTCCCTATTTAGCCTAAGGTGAGAATGCGTCAGAGGAGAAGCCCCACCCGCTACCCTCCTACCTGACCGTACCTGAAGCCAGATTTTGCTCAACCTCCACTGGGTCAACTGTCCATCAATTACCAGCACCAGAGCAGCTATGGCCTTCCTACGCCACCTATGGGGAGGAGCTACTTTCTGGCGTGTTCTCATCTTCGACTCAAGTGACTACAGTAACTGAAGTATCCTTCTCTTTTCTTGGACTTCCCTCAGTCAAGGTTACAACAGACATGCACTTTGACAATAACAACTTCCAAATAAGCCCACCATACATGTCTTGTCACCCACACAATGCCCCATAACACACCCAGGCAAGCTGTTAGTAGCCCTGATCCACCCCTAAAACTCCTCCCACACTTCCTTTAGTGTTTGCCATTGATGGGATCCTGCATATCTTTCTTTTCTACCTTAATTTCATTCCTCCTCTCCCCTTCCCTCTCTTTGCCTGTCTCTCTCACTTCCATCTTTTCCTTTAGTATTATTAAAATATCATTGCCACGATGAAGCAGCTTAAACCTCAGTGATGCAAATTATTACACCGATAGCAAAGCCAGCAAACAGAAGCTAAGTGTAGAGTTGCAACCCACTGTCCCTCCCTCCCTCCACTGACCCTTCGAAGACACTAACCAACTTCAGCAAACAAACAAAAACCTGACTCGGTCAAACATGCCAGGCAGGAATGTCAAACAACAAGAAAGGAAAACAAAGCTAAAAATAATAAACAAATAAATGGAAAACTGCACAGTAGCAAGCAAACCAAAACAAAAAGCTAATATAAACTAGGAAACAAATGTAATAGGAATCAAAAACAAAATAACTGGGGACAGTTTATAAACGGCTCACGAAACAGTAAAAAAAGAAGCAATATATAGGACATGGGTAACCTTGGCATCAATGCATCAAGCAGGGCCACAAGGCAGAGAGTAGACAAAATAATGTATGGGTGGTACAATGAGCTGGGGTTACCATGCATCCCTCCGCATCAACAACAAAAACAAATAATGCAGCGGCCAGTGTGGGGAGTCTCTACGAAGCCTCCCCATCATGACCACAAGCAAGCAGTGTTGATCCTCTATGAATGCCACTTTTCTACCAACACTTCACTGACTTCACCAACAAACTGCAGCATTAAAACTCAAACAAAAATCTGGCTGAGCAGATTTTAGACTGAGTTTCCAGAGGTCATTTTTGTGGTTTGTTGGAGACGTTGCAAAAAATGGTGCAAAAATGGCATATTTTGAGGATCCCTTCTATGTACGGGAGGGTGGGAGGGAGAGGGAAGGGAGGGGGAACAAGGTGGAGTTGGCTGGGTGGAAGGAAGGAAGGAAGGATGGAGTGAAAGAAGCAAGAGTGAGATATGTAAGATGGGCCTTATGAGGGATGCCCGGTATAAACTAAAACATCATTTGAGGTGTGGGTTGTGTTACTTAACCCGTAAAGCGTCGGCAAATATAAAATTTTGTGGTACTTCCACTGAATCTGATTATAAATGTCCTTGTTTAATTATCGGAACTGAGATGATAATTTTACACAGAAAATTGACTCTCTTACAGAGCTAAACTTGTTAGCTTTCAGGCCTTAAAACTTTATACAATTATAATTGCTTCAATTCATTAACACAAAACTCACTTGTGACACAGCATACAAGGCAGATTGTTTTAATATGATCAAAGAAGCAAACTGTGAGGCCTAATAAGGAGTGGGAGATAAGAAAGGAGGTGGAGACAAGAGATAAAAGAGAAGACTGACAAAAAATAAATCAAGACAGGTGGCAGTAGAGACATGGGACTAAGGAGATAATGGAAGGAAGGAAAGATGGGGTGTGTGGACAGGAGAGTGATGATGGTACATCTGTGCACAGAGAGGCGAAGGTGGGGAACGCAGACACGGGCTCCCACCTCCCCGACCCTTACCCGGGGCGCGTGCGAGGGGGGTACGATAACTGTATGGACACGGGTCGTCAAAGGGGTTAGACAGGTTGACCATTTCGCCGTTTCCTACTGGACCTGTGAGGCACAAGGCAGTGGGTGGTGAGTGCTTGCAGCAGCAGGCAGTGCTTATGCTAGGCTTTGGGGAGGAGGAGGAATAGGAGAAGCAATGGTCATTGCCAACCCATATGATTCAAACCTCTTTTCTAATTAACATTCTTGACTTGATTCTCTTTTTAAACTTAATGTAATTTAGGTGCCTGTTTTAATGCTTTTCTTGATTAGGTCTTATATGAAACCTTGACTTTGTGGCAGATGATGATGTTAGAAACACTCATCCAGAGAATATCTGCTGATAATCACCCAGAAACTATTCTTTGAATGTTTCTCTTTCCATTTTATGAAAATCATTGCATGGAAAATCATCTCCCACTGAGTGCTTGCAGAGCTTGTGCAGAGAGGGATGTACTTTCCAAGACTAAATGTCTTATTTGCACCAAAACAAACACACACTTTAGGGAGAACCATGTGGGATGAAAGGCCTCTCTACCAGCCTGCATGGACCAAGGGAAAGCCACAGGAAGGCAGCAAGACCTTGTGGTGCTACAGGGGACACTGGGACCAAACAAGGTCAAAGCAACAAAGGGTTCTGGACACACTTCTAACACACGCCAGTCTCGTGTTTTTGTGTATCATTACTGACAGTCCTGCACTGGATTTTTTAATTTTTTATATCAGGCAGGGTAGGGAAGGGGTACAGATGCAAGAAAGGGGATAACATTTAAAGAGGAGGAAAGCTCAATGAAATGGGCTACACTATTCTTTGCAAAGCATCCCCATTAAGAAAATGACTGTGACTGCATCATGATACAGGAGATGCATACTGACAGGAGACCGACATGTGTTAACGGGTCTTTGCTCAAAGCTGGCTGGCTGGACAGGGGAAGAGGCATGAGAGAAAGGTTAGGGGAGGGGAAGACACAGTCCATTTGGTGGCAGGGGGCCAGGGAGGGTAGAAGCATTAGCGGTGCCTTGCTCATTCAACTCTCAAACCCACCCCAATGTCAGGAAGGCAGAAAGTCAAATTAAAGCAACACAAAGCACACACACTCCTGCAACTGAGAATGTTAAGCCAAAGAATGAAGTGGTAATATTAGTTTTTGAGCAGCACAAAGCATGACCAGTACTTCCTCTGTTTTACCAGCCTACAAGCTCCTTGGAGTTTCCGGTTTCTTTTCTTCTGTTAATATTCTTGTAGAATGAAATTCAGTGCCCCAATACAGTATATTTCACCAATACAAAGTGTTACCAGGAAGTAAACTAAGTACAGCTTAAGGAGTTCCTATTTTTCACACAACTCAATTTACTTTGTTCAAATCTTTTCACACAAATTTTGAAATCCTTGCTTTCTCTACAAACTCCAATCTGCTTAGCATACCATTAATATGCCTATTACTTGTCTAGAGCAATACTTTCTACCAATTCTGTTTCAAACTAGTAGCAAGTGACTGAATTCTCCTCTTAAAGAAACCAGTTTCATTAGTGTGTAAGAGAAAAAAAAAAATCATGACTTCAAATTACTAACAAAGCTGTAAACTGCCAGTATTATTATTATTCCAACAGAGATGTGAGTCAGCAAAGGTGCCCAGTAATGAGTCACTAGTCAGTCACACAAACCTGCATCAGCTCATGTCAAGGGTAAAGGACGGATGCACTGCAGCAGCCAATACCCCAAATCACAACCCCTCCACCCAAACAAACAGGTGCCTCCTTCAACCCTTCAATTCCCCCCCACCCCAGCACTACCAACAACACACCTAGATGACTCAACACCCAATGGCACTCACCTGATGTTGCTTGGGCAGGTTGGCGCTGGGGCAAGTGACCGCCGTACTCTGATGAGGGCGGGTACTGCGGGTAGGGGCCTGGCACACCTGGGCCACCCGGCACGTGGGGCCCATTGGAGAAGCCATCAAGAGAGCTGGAGTTCGAGCCAGCGGGGGGGAAGGAGTCCTGGGAGTTTGAGGATCCTGTTGGAGGAGAAAGAAGATGAGGCTTAGAAGAATGGAAGGTAATGTATGGAAGTTTAGGATGAGAAGGTAAATATTGGATAAAATTATGAGAAGGAATAAAGGGAGGAGGAAACGAAAGAAGGGTAAGGATAGCACGGCAGTATGAATTATTTGGATGTAAAGAAGGTAAACAATGAAAGAAAATGATTAGAGGAAGAATAATGGAAATGAGGGAGGTTAGGAAGGAATGGAAACATCAAGGAAAACAAGACATGGGAGAGCTAAATAGAATAAACATCACACTTTCTCTTACCAGGCGACGGCACAGAGATGGTTTTGGTTGTCTTCTTCTTGGCCGCCGTCTCTATCTGGTTGATGATGGGCTGGGGGTCAACACCGCCCCTGTCAAACTTACACTCGTAGGCCAGAATGTGCTTCATGTAGTGTTTGCGCAGCGTGTATGAGCCTGAAGAAGAGGCCCCAATGCCCATCACTGCCGCCACGTCCTTCCACTGCTTGTTCTTGGTTACCTGTGGAGGTGGCAAGTGTGAGGTTAGGTTAGGTTAAGGGGGTGATTGGATTATGACTGTCGAGCTTAGCGAGGGGTGTTGAGTTAGGTGGGCATTGGATTAAAATTGTCAGACTAAGAGGGGATGTTAGGTTAGGTTGGAGGGCACTGGATTAAAATTGTCAGACTAAGAGGGGATGTTAGGTTAGGTTGGAGGGCACTGGATTAAAATTGTCAGACTAAGAGGGGATGTTAGGTTAGGTTGGAGGGCACTGGATTAAAATTGTCAGACTAAGAGGGGATGTTAGGTTAGGTTGGAGGGCACTGGATTAAAATTGTCAGACTAAGAGGGGATGTTAGGTTAGGTTGGGGGGCACTGGACTAAAATTGTCAGACTAAGAGGGGATGTTAGGTTAAGTTGGAGGGCACTGGATTAAAATTGTCAGACTAAGAGAGGGGTTACTTTGATTAGGTTAGGAAGGGGCATAGGACTAAGATTGCTGAACTAAAAAGGGGCATTTTGTTTTCCGAGGAGAATATAAACTTTCTACATGTATATGAGAAGTTTTGAAAAGCATTTTTCTCCTAAGCAATAAGAGCTCATGGCCTTCTTTCTATTTTACTTCTTACTTTATCTAATACCTATAAGGAGGCACAACAGTGGCTCCTCATTTCTACATCAAACATTAACTCTCCTCTTCTAAAATTGAAATAAATGTGAAAAACTGTTACACATAAATCAAGACACTGAAAAGGATACAGTGTGATGTAGGTTTTTATGTGGCGGAGAAAAAATGTGTTGGTTTTCAGGTGGTGGGGGATAGAAATGTGTCGGCTTTTAAGTAATGAAGCTTATAAACACGTACCTTTTTTTTTGTTGTTGTTGGGTATTGATTAAAGTAGGATTTTTGTAGTTATTAATTGATTCTTCTCTCACAGTGGCATTTGTTGCCACTGTGAGAGAAGAATCAATTAATACAAAAATCCTACTAAAATCAATACCCAACAACAACAACAACAAAAAGTATCATTTACCTAAAAACCTACACATTTCTATCCCCGCCACCTGAAAACCAACACATTCTTTCCCCACCACATAAAAACCTACACATTTCTATGCCCTGCCAAAAAAAGGGGAGGGCAAAAATATTCAACTGCTCCTGGTATGTCAAAAGCGCTTCACTCACCTCCACAAAGCCGCCCCGCTCCCTCACGTGGAGGTAGAGGGCATAGAGGTCCAGCGGGTTCTTACTGATGGTGGGGCAGGCAGTTATGGGGGTCTTGTTGTCGTCCATAAACGCCAGTAACTTGTCAAGCCACGCCCTCCTCTCTGGGGAATCTGACATCTCATACAGACGAGCCAGGTTCTCCCCAGGCTGTGGAATGGAAAGCCCCAGTTGTTGAGTTTTCACTGGGGTTTTGGGGATTGTGTGTAGGGAAGGAGGCAGAGGGAAGGGGGCTCTCTCTTTGTGCATCTCTTTCTCTCTATCTTTCTTGCATTCTCTCTCAATCAAGATAGTTTTGAGTTTTTGTTTTTGTTTGGTTTTGTCCTGCACTAAATGTCTCAGAAATCCTTAGTGAGATCTTCAAGAGGAAGGCGTGATAAATGACATGAGATGGACGGACAGATTCTCATGTTTGTTTCTCTGGATCAATGTCAGGCAGTGGAGGCATTCTCCACCAGCAGGTCAGACAAGGTGTAAACGGCAGCCGAGAAGGCTAACTGACATGTGGCAGATCATGTCAGGCTGAAGTATCAATGAATGACATGACTGAGATAATTACTGTAGTGTGAGACTTTCTGTCCTACAGACCACTCTTTAGAAACAGTGAATACCTAAATCAATCTTGCTTGCAGTTCATCAATTAAAAGTTGCAATAACTTCAACAACAACAAAGAGGAGCTGTGAGACAGCACCAGCAGCAGCAGCCACTGCTGGGGGAGATATGGAGACTATCTCCAAGTTTAGGAAGGATATCATATGCATATAAAATATAAAACGACAATGTACTACAAAACTAACTTGGTAGACTATGCTGAAAGGGAAGGCGCAATATGTATGAGAGCATCACTACGTCTGGTTAGCACATGTCAAAGCATTGGCAGAAAGGGGTGAGTCCAGAATGCTGACCAGGCCGTCAGCCGCCTCACAGAAACATAGAAATACTGACACACAGCACAACAGCGGCTCCTACCAGACACTGGGGCCTGGGGTCTGCCTGGTCATGTGAGAAAAACTATGCCGGACTCCATGGTTTGAGTGGAAATGTAATCTAGTCAATACAGGAAAGATTTGGGCAGAGTGAGTTTTGGCGTGAATGTCAAATGCTCTTAAGTAGCTGTTTGGGTCATCAAGAGATGATGTGGATGCTCTGTGAAGACTCTTGGACTGCACAAAACCATGAAATATGATTTAGAGAAAATGTTGTATGATTCTGAATGACTCAAGGCAGTACAATGTGCTCTGAATGAACACTCGAGTGGAAACAGACAATGAGTGTGAGTCTCAAGTGAGGCGGTGGCAGTGACGACACACACACAAACACGCTCAATGACTGACTGACTGGGAGTGAGTCCATCGTGATAAAAGGTGAGACTGAGACTGATGCTGGTGGGCAGGACCGTCACACTGAAACATTAGCTACGTCAGGCCAGGCACGCAGCCCCAGGCAGACAGACAGACGGCTGTCACAATACAACATCCATCCATCTGTCTGGGGCTTGTTCAAAATTCTCAACTGGCCAGCTGTCCAGGTCCCAGTCACAAGGCACAGCCCCGCCGGCCAGCCAGCAGACTAGTCCGTCAGCCAGCCACAGGTCAGAAGTGGGTGAGTGCATGGATGAAGTGGCTGTGGGGCTGTGCCTTGTGTCGGAGAGGGCCAGTCTGGCACAGAACTAAGATCACTGTGCAGCACTAGGGTCACACCACCATTTACTAATAAGCGGCCCAGGGACAACAGCAGCACCAGCGGCGGCAGCGGCAGCAGCAGCAACAGGCGACTACGGTGATGGGCAGACAAACAGAACAGTCTACGTACTGCCACCATGGCGTTCGCTACGATCCAGCCAGACTACTGTACTGCTATGCCATGCGTTCTCCATGCTTCCTAGGGGCTAGTGTTAAGCTGAACCAAGCAAGCCAGTCCCAGGGCCCCTCCCAGCCCATTGCCTCAGCCCCACTAGTCTATTCTAGGCTAGGCACTCTTAGGGGTGACATGGGGGTGGGTGGGGGGGGACAGGGAGAAAAGCTAAGAGACAGTTTAGTGGTAGTAGCCTAAAGGAGGAGTAAGTCACTTGCAACTGCACAAAAAAAATTATAATAGTAAATATAAGTAAAAAAAATAAAGTATAAATATACAAATAAATAATAATAACGAATTCAACTGTTAGCAATATTTTGGGGGACAGGATCTTACCTCAGCAAAGAAATCAGATCATGACTCAAGAATCTACATGAAAAGAAGCGCAGAAGAATGTTTTTATTTTTTTAATTTCCAGTAAGCAGGACCAAGACTAGATGGGGTGGTGCTCAGGGTGGGGAAGGAAGGTAAGGGGCTGGAGGAGAGTGGGGGAAGGGGAGGCAAGGAACGAAGGTAGAAATCAAAGTCACCAATAGGGAGAATATCATGGGAAGAGTGGAAACAAAGGGGGAAGGGATGGAGAAAGGGAGAGAAAAGAAATACATAAAACTGGGAATAGAGGAGGAGGGAAGAGAGACGAGAGGAAGAACACTAAAGACACGTGATGGAGGGAAGTTAAACTGAGTTGGAAAGAGGGAAGGATGGAAAGAGGAAAATTAAGACTGAGGGAAAAGTTAGGGAGAGATGGAAGTTTGCAGGACGAGATGAAAGAATAGAAGCAGAGACGGAGGGAAGAACAAAAATACTAAAGAACCGGAACAATACAGACTGGATGAAAAGGAGAAAGGCAAAGGAGGAAATGGATACAGATGGAACGAAGGAAGGAAGACTGATAAAGAGGAAAGAAGGCCTAGCTGGAGGGCCTGAACTGAGGACAAGATGGATGGAAGGAAAGGAGGGAAAATCTGCCAAGGGGTGGGGGGTGGGGGAGGGGGTTGTAAACAGGCTGGCAACAGTTAGGTAGTAAATCCTTGTTGTAAGGCTTGATAATAACCTTTGTTGGTCTGTAGATGTCAGGGGGTGGGGGTGGCTGACTGTTAGCATACACCTGAAAAATGTCACACGCAGCATTGAGATTAACCCTAGACCAAAGAAACACAAGTGTCCATCAACTCAAGTATACTCTCTCTCTCTCTCTCTCTTTCTCTCACTCTCGCTCTCACTCTCACACTATCTCCCTCACACTCTTACATTTTTCTTGCCCATACACATTTCACACTTTTTTTCTTTACAAGTTTCTTTCACACAGACATACATATACATACACAAACAAGCATAGATTCTTAGTAGTAGTAATAGTAGTTGTGGTAGTAGTAGTTCTAATAGTAATAGTAGCAGCAGTGGTAATGGTGGTGGTGGTGGTGGTGGTGGAAGTGGTGGTAGCAGCATTTACCATCTATCTACAAGTGACTAAAACAACCTTGACTTTACTGAAGAAGGAGGCAGTTGTAGGGCCCTTTGTCTTTTCCTTGGGAGTGACGGACTGACTGGCTGAATGACTGGTTGACTGAATGACGGAGTGGTGGTAGGTGTCTCAAAATCACAATGCTGTATATCATATCATGGTGAACTCTGAAGTCATTGCCCAACTACTCATGTACAAAACTATGGTCAACAATTCAGCACTACTCAATATACTACCATGCCTGAAGGAGCCAGTACAGAGAAGGAATGTGACGAAAGAAAGAAAAGTGAGAAAGAAGACTTGAGGTAAACATTAAGTGAAATAAGAGATGGGAGGATGAAGAAATTGATGATGGTGATGATCTGCTTATTGATTAATGGTGGTGGTGATGATGATGGTGGTGTTGTTGGTGGCGGTGTAATCGTGATTATCATGTCGATCATCAAATCACTGCAATTCACACAGAGAGGTCCGAAGTTTGATTCTGCCTTTTTTTTTTTTTTTTTTTTAGAATTAACTTTTTTTCATCCAAACAAAAAAATCAGTGGTAAAAAACAGCCATGTCAAAAAAATAGATATCATGGACCACGGCAGAATCAAACCTGGACCACTTAGCGACGCACCAATAAAATCACCTCAGCCTCGTTAGGTGGAGGTTGTCAACATGGTGCAAGAATGAAACTGACCTGCCTAGGATGCACCCCATCCTATACCCCTGGCCTGACCGCTGATACTTAACATAGGAGGGAAAGAGGACGAGGATGATGAGGAGGAGGAGGAGGGGGATATGTGAGAGGGAGTGTGTGTGAGACAACCCAATATCCCTAAGTAAAAATCAACACATTTCCAAAGACCTCAACCAACACTGACATTATCTTAGGAAACCTAAAATATAATATCAATCTATAAATAACTTGGTAAAACGAGTATTTTTCTTTTTCTTTTCTTTTGTCAGCAAGTTAATGAATGATTAATTACGCAGCATCATGAACAATGCAAGTCATGTGGCGGGAATTAAATTTTGACGTAGTGTTGTGAACTTGTGAGCAAGAATGCCACAAAAGGGAAGTGTTGCTGCCAAAACTGGTTCAAAGCTACAATGGACTATATAGGGTACCTCAAACCTTTCTTTACAATGTTAATTAAAACTTTAGTGGTGCTGGAACTTAGAATCAGTCCCAAGTGCATTAAGTCCATCACTTGGGAAATATGATATTCCTAATAATTAGGTTTTGTTCATATTGGGAAAACAATGCAATGAACAGACATGACAAAGATGAAGCCTGAAGGGTTGCAGAGGAGTATCTTAACTCTGACAGTAAAAATACGTTGCCACATGTTCGTAAGTACTCTTAATCAAAATGAGGCAACAATGTATCAACCTGCCATGGGAAAAAAGACCCAATACTCCAGGCTTGTTGAACATTACAATACACACTACAGCTGACCTAAGCATTGTAAGACGTGTTAGGCCTTGTGCTGTGTGGCAAGGTATAAACCTACAGAAACTAACCCAAAATATATGCTAAAGGTATAAATGCATACGGCAAACACCTATGACTCACTTTGAAATAGGTGTGATAAGTAAGATTACCCTAAGCATAGACACACTAATAAGTATATGGTTAGAGGAAATTATGGGTTACTACTGAGTACTGCCATTATGTACACTAGGAATATGTGGCAGCTATATAAAATTTCCTCAACTCCTCTACACAATCTGCATTCTGTTATTACAGAATAAGCATTAAGACACACCAGTACACTAAACCAAATGCAGATCATCATGAGAAGCTTTGTAACTTCCCAGCTGAATCCTAGAGGCCTCTGATTTGTACAAACTCTATTGAAAGCAGATTTTCTGTCTCTCACTGTCACACTCACTCATACTCAACACACACACACACACACACACACACACACACACTGCCCTTTCTCAAAAATCATTAATTACTACTTTTTTTCTACATTACAGCAACCTCCACCACCAAAACAAGATTCAAAGCATCACCAAAGAGAAGGATCAAAAGTAACCAAATAAAAAAATAAGATGAACCTAAATAAAATAGATCCCTCACACTCTCCTTCATGTGCCTGTCGTTCATGGTAAAGAAACATGGGACATCAGAGCACCTTGAGTACCTAAACTTAAAAACCCTCCTGAAAAGTGGCAAGAAAAGTGGAAATCTCTTCAATGCCTATACCAAGGAAGAAAGGGGAAGTGGTATTTAAAATTGGATAAGATAGAAAAAACACCAATACAAGCCTTCACCATGTATTTACAGGAAATGGAATGGATTTTTAGTTTTCCTCAAGAAAGAAAAACAATAAAAGAAAACATGAAAGCCTTGACTGAAAGAGGGGGGGGAATATTTCTTTGATCAGAAAACAAATGAAGCTCAAATAAAAGACCTGACTTGGGTACCTAAGGAGGCACAAGGTGTGTCTAATGGGACAGTGATGAGTGCAAGAAACAATATGTGCAGGAACAGTATACACACAAGAAAAAATGGACTTCATCCCCTCTTAGGACTGCCAAGTAGATGTCAGACTACACAGGAGGCGATGACATGTGGGATCAAGGAGGTAAATAAGGTATTGTGAGAGGGTTTGTGATGGTGCCGACTGTACCACGGATGAGTGCTTGGTGCCTGCCATGATGGGGTGAGCATCCTGAGTGCACCTGAAACATCTGTGTGGAAGGATCATAAAAGGATCATACAAGGATATTATTCATACACTCTAACTTAACAGAGCCATGAGGATGTGATGACTGCAAAATGAAAAATGGGACTATCTAGGTAGGCATGGCTGCAGGGGATAATGACCATCTATCTTACCCTAACCCGGTAGCAGCGACAGCCCAAATTTGTGGCTTTACCATGTAGCAGCGATGGGCCAAATTTGTGCCAAAATATAAACCCCAAAAAATAGATGATACATAATCTGATCACAAATGCGTTGAGATGTATTATGAAATGGTTTGTGTGAGGGATGATTTTTTCTCATTTTTCTCGCTTAGAGGAACCATTAAGAAACATGATCCCCGCTGCTACCGGGTTAAACTCAAGACTCATTAGCCCCTTTCTGTGTGATACAAGGGATAACGGGGAAGGGCTTAGGAAGGGGGAGGGAGCAGTGAGAATTTGAGTAGTAAGAAGGAGAGTGACTACATGACTCAGTAGCCCCTTCCTGTGTGAGGTTACAAGGGGTAAGGGGAGAGTAGGGGGTGAGAAACATGGAAACATGGACTAGCAGGCAGCAGAAAGCCTGTTGGCTCATTACTAGGCTGCCTGCGTTCAGTGATTCAATCAATCCGTTTGCCATAGGAGGGGAGAAAGAGGAGTAAGGGACTGACAAACATGATGGGGAGTGACTAGATAAATCATTAGCCCCTTTCTGTAAGACATCACAAGTAGGAATAAGGAGAAAAAAGGAGTTGAAAGAGAGAGGAGATGGGGATTCAGTGCTGGGAAGGAGAGTGTGACGCCAAACACAAAAGAGGTACTGAGTCATGAGTTTAAGACTAATGTGGATCAATAATCTCTTCCACAGCTGTACATGAAAAATGCCATCCCTTGCAACCTGGGGTGGAGGAGACCCAAGGGAACATGAACGAAGATTTCTTTTGTTGTTGAAGAAAAGTTGACAGAGCAGTTTAGAATGGGAGAGATGAGATACTTCTATGTGGCTTGCTTACAGTAAACTTAATACATGGATTCGGATTCAGCGTAGGTAGTAAGGCAGAGCTTTCCCCATAAATATGTTCTTTACTGCTAACGACCATCATGTTCTTTCTCTTAACCTCCACTTATGTCCTCTGTCCCTTTCTAACTGAACCAACGATACTACAAATCAACACTTTTCTGGAAACATTATACATATTTTCTATCTAACAGGATCGCCCACTACTTATGTATTATCAAAACTTATAGCCCCTTCTTTTTTGGTATCCAAGTGTTCAAAGATCCCAATCCACAGAGCAAGGCATGGAGTGAAGATACTCGTACCATGGAACACACACCAGATATGAAAGATTTTAACAGAGACTTTCAGAGAAAGTGCAGGTATACAAAATTCATATTTTCTTAATCAATTTCAATCATAAAACAGATTAGGTTTGTTCCTCAATAAAGTCTAGCTGTTCATAAATTTTCCTCTTATATGAGCTTCCTCTAAATCTATTTAATCCTTGATAGCCCCTTTCATTTCTCTAGTTCCAATTAAATAAAATTCTAACACTTGCCTCTGAGTAGTTATCCAATCATATGAAATTCTACCAAACTTAGTATTCAGTGTTCCTTCTAAATAAACTCCAACCACAAACACCTATTCCTCTCCACAGTTATATCCGGCAAAAGGCAAAATCTCGAGTGGTCATGATTTGCAGAAATGAGACGAGAACGGGAGAATGATTGGCAAGGGTAAATATGAACCGTTAAACACACACACACGCACACACAATGTTTCCCAGCTCTGGTGCCAATATTTACTCAATTTCTGCCGCCGCCTCACTGAAGGGGGGTGAGAAATATGGTAATGCTTTCTACCTGGGAAGACCTGGGAAGAGCATACTGGAGGCGACTTGGGTAATGCATTCAGCTTTGTCTTCAGTAAGTAAGTGGTAGTGTTCGGCCTAGATGTTAAAGACCAAGACTTGAGCTTTACAAGTACAGTTTACCATTTCCAAGTACAATGAGGTTAAAGAGGATACCCAATTTATGAGAAGGGGAAAATAGCTTAGCATTAATGTGTGTGTGGACGAGGCCAGGAGGACAATGTAAATACTTGATTAGAATATGAGGAAGATAATTCCTTTGCAGCATTATTCATGTTCTAAAAATCCACAAAATTTGTTTTGGTGGAGAGAGGCTGCTGTGCTTGTGGTCACCAGCTAGCATGAAGGAGAGAATGGATGGGTGATGAAAGGGCTTGGTGTTTGTGTGCATGTCCCCCAATAACACACACAAACACACACACACACTCTGACACACACATACAGTGCTGCCTCACTATGATAGACCTATTGTATACTAAATTAGCCATTAGAAAGAATATTAAGGGGGGTGGCCTAGAAACTAAGAAAGATGTAAAGGAGAACTGTAGTGATACATATAGAAAATAATGTTGACATATCCCTTTTTCTTCTATCCTTTTTCCTTTAACATTTCCCATCTCTATTTCTAAATATTCTTCCTTTTCTTCCCTTATAAAACCACTACTCATTGTTCATCCCACCTCCTTTTCCTTCCTGAAGTCTGTGATCCTCTGTTCTTTGCCCTCCCGTATTCCCTTCCACCAAGCATTTCTCTTTTTCTTCCTCCCACCTCCTTGTCCTTCCTAATGAAGTCTGTGATGTTGTTCTTTTCCCTCCCTTGTTCTCCTCCTCCAAGCCCTCCCAGCTCTGCCAGTGACCCAGCCCGCCAGCCCACCAGCTCAAAGCCCTACCGTCTGTGTGCTGGGGCTTCTTGGCCAGCCCGGGGAGTTCACGGTTTCGAATTCGTCTTGCTGAGAGTTCATGGAGACAGCACCGGGGGAGGAGGCTGAGTTGATGGGTGTTGGGGGATGTGAGGGTGGATGTTGCGAGCCGCCCATTCCGCCGGGCATTGTCGGTCCTCCTAGTGGCCCTTCCTTGTGGGGCTTGGGGGTCACTGAGCGGTCCTCTCCAGAGGCTGTGAAGCAAAGTAGAGTCAAGGATGGGATACTGTGGGGATTAGATTATAGGCCCATATTCTCAGACACATTTGGCTCTCATGAGAAATATATCCACAAGCCACAAAGGAGATGGTCAGGTTCTCATAAGTGCTTTTTTCATATCCATGGTGTAAAAGCCTTGATAGGTTTAAGAATATGGGTCATAGTATTCACAGGGAAAGGCAAGGCACAGTGCTAAAATTTGAATAATATAAAGGAGCAATATACCTAATGTAGGGCAAGGCTATGCAATCCACTTGAAATATTAATAACTTCCAAAGGTGGATATTTTATATTTTGAAAGCTTACCCTATATCTGATCATTGAAATAGTTCTTAAAAACATCTGCAACCAAGGAAGGAGACCCAATTGTAGGGTGAAGGAAATAAATGACAGATGGAGAGAATAAAGTTAAATTCTAAAGACACAGGTTTCTTCCTATTCAAGAAGTTGTTTATTAACTGAGGGTAAGTCAATAAATCTCTACTTCACATACAGGTCAAAAGAAGGAGAGCAGGATCCTGGCTAAGACATACAGTCCACAGGGCAATGCCAGGGCAGGGATCAGGGGCTGAGGGCTTACCAGCAGAGTTGTTGGAGACAGTGGACTGCTGCGATGCCTCATCCACCACAGGGTTCCCGTCGGGGCCAATGGATGGTGGATTGCTGTTGCTGAGGGCCGGGGCCGGGGCAGGGGCATGCTCAGCTGACTCCAACGGGGCACCGGAGGGTGTTAGGGGCTGCGGGGTGGAGGTTGGGGGAGGCATGTTGTTCTGTGGACTCTCCCGGCTGCTGTTGGGGACACCCGGGGGCAGGCCAGCCATCCCCGGGCCGTTGGGGTACATCTGTGGCCCAGTGTAGTTGCTAAACTTGGAGATGTGCTTCAGGTAGTGGCTGTGGGGTGGAGTGTGGGGGCGCGGCCCACCCACGCTGCCGCCGGGCTGCCCCACCTGGCTGGGCATCTGGACGGGGCCACCCTTGCCCGCCATGCTGGGGGCCCCGGGCATCATGGAGCTGGACATGCCTGGCCCCGGCGGCCCCTGTGCGCCCCAGCCCTGCGGCCCGAATGGAGGATACCCGTATGGCGTGTTTGGGGGGACGTGGTTGTTGTGCGGGGGCCGTGGGGGGTACTGGGGCCCAGGGGGCATGGAGGAGGGGGACCCTTGAGAGCTCTGGGGGGCTCCCGGGGGAAAGTTTTGAGGGTACGGCTGCATCATGGGACCCTGTGCCCTCACTGGGGGATACTGGTGGCCTCCCTGGTAGGTGGCCTGGCCATAGGATGGCCCTGGGGGTGCACCAGGGGGTAGGTGGCCAATCTTTGAGGAGTAGCCGTGTGGCCCCGGCGGCGGCCCCGAGGACATGTGTGGCGGGGCCGCCGGAGGGTAGCCAGGGGCGTGCATGTTGCTGCCTCGGCTGTCACTCTGACCGCTGCCGGGGTGAGGGGGCATCACCACACTCCCCGGACCTCCTGAAACACAAAAACAACACATCAGAACAAGGCTAGCCAGTGGCAACACACCAGACAACACTAATGCATCACTGCACATACACACACACACACACGTCCTTCAACACAATACGTCATCACACTGTTACTAAACACAACACAACACAATACTGACCGTTTCTTAAGGTCACTCACTTGGGGCCTCAACAGAACCAGCCAAAGGCCATAACACATGACCAAAACATGACTGCACCACAAAGGAAGTAGACCAACAGAAGATATCCAAACAATTCACTCAGTAGCATATACCAAAGAACTAAAGAGGAATCACTACAAAAATCCACCATCACCTTAACCATCATCATCATCAACCAGATAATTAATCTATGACAAAAAACAGACCTTTTCAAATGCTCTCCACCTCTTGCAATCTGATGTTCCTGTCCTCCATCCTACTCTAGCAAAGGTTATAAATCAATCTCCCAGCAGAACACGGAACCTTCAACCATTTTCCACCCCCCTCAGTCCAATGTTACTGTTCTCCATCCTGCTCTATCAAACGTTCAATTCAATCTCTCTATCTCTGTGCCCTGAGTTCTACAGTTCCTGGATTACTGCTTTGTTAGTGATTTAAAGTTTAACATATTTACTGATTATGTTAGCAGGGATGTATGTTAGTTATAGTATGGATTCAAAGTTTAAGATGTTTATTTTTGTATTATGCATACTGTTACGTTTATTAGGATATTTTTCATTAACTTATTTAATATGCTTTTTTATCATGTTGGTGGTACAAATAGTTTCAGTTAACATCCACTATAAACAATTCATTAGAAGAGATAACTTACTATGAAATGCTTACTTTAGTCTTATCAAATGTTACTGTGATTGTCAATCTGTTGGGTGTCAGTTTCCTAACCAAGGTGTGCTGAAGCCACATCACCCTACCCACCTCACCCATAACAGACAAACAGGAAAAGCAGCAGACACACATTTAGACTAGCACCCCCTCCAACCCCCAACCTCAGCCAAAACATTCCTTAGAGACTACAAGACAATATCATGGACAGAATGCAACACCAGGGGGGGTATTGGAACACAAAAGAACCTCACCTCAGTCTGGCACAGAAATACTACAGCTAAACACACCATCACCAAGGAGCTGAACACACACACACACACACACACACACACACACACACACACACACACACTCATGACCTTAAATGCACTAAGAAAAAGCAAGTAAAGTTCAAACAAGGAAAAGAAAACTATATGCCTGAACACACACACACACACACACACACACACACACACACACAATGAATGAGGAGGAGGAATGAGAGGGGGATGATAGAAGAATATTTGAAAGGAAACAAAAGAGGGGAGCAAGGGAAAGAAAATGGAAGGATGGGAAAGAGAAAGAGGGAGAATAAAAGACAGACGAGAAGGGAAAGTTAATAAGAGGAGGATGAGGGGGAAGGAAATGAAAGAGGAAGGAGAGTAGAAAGGGGGAGGAAAAGGCAAGTAAAAGAGGAGCAGTGAAGTGTCAATAGAAGTGTGTGAAGGGCAAATATTACTCTCTCTCTCTCTCTCTCTCTCTCTCTCTCTCTCTGATATGCCACCCCAACAATTATCAGAGGAAGTAAGAAAGCAAGCAAAAAACAAAGTACACATCTTTAACAGGTCAAACTCTCTCTCTCTCTCTCTCTCTCTCTCTCTCTCTCTCTCTCTCTCTCTCTCTCTCTCTCTCTCTCAAAAACCCGGTGGTGGAAAAAAGGCATACACTTTAGCAAATCATTCGGGGGGGGGGAGAGAGCTTGCTGCTACTCAGTAAACAAAGGTGAGATTTGGATAACCTAGCTACTCTCTCTCTCTCTCTCTCTCTCTCTCTCTCTCTCTCTCTCTCTCTCTCTCACACACACACATATTTTACAAGGACAAGGGGACAGGAAAAATATACGAGAGAGAGAGAGAGAGAGAGAGAGAGAGAGAGAGAGAGAGAGAGAGAGGTGAAGAACCAGCAAGAGTTCATGGAAGAAAAAAAAAAAAAGGGGAGATAATCAAGTTAATGCCTCATGATTCTCTCTCTCTCTCTCTCTCTCTCTCTCTCTCTCTCTCTCTCTCTCTCTCTCTCTCTCTCTCGTCGTTTCAAGTTATTTGTGTGTGTGTGTGTGTGTGTGTGTGAGAGAGAGAGAGAGAGAGAGAGAGAGAGAGAGAGAGAGAGAGAGAGAGAGAGAGAGAGAATCACCATTACATAAAGAGAGGAATGTACCGAGGCATGCTATTACTAACATGCCATGGAGGAGGAGGAGGGGCCACTATTGCTGTCTTATCAGTGTGAGAGAGAGAGAGAGAGAGAGAGAGAGAGAGAGAGAGAGAGAGAGAGAGGCGGAAGATTGCAAGCTAAAAGGGCGTAACCACCACTGCCACGTCCCTCCTCCTCCTCCTCCTCCTCTCTTCCTCTCCTCTGATGCTGATGACTAAGAACCCTTTGTGTGTGTGTGTGTGTGTGTGTGTGTGTGTGTGTGTGTGTCCTGAAAATTGTATGCATGTAAGTAATGTGTGTGTGTGTGTGTGTGTGTGTGTGTGTTAGATATCCAGATAAGTATACACACAAATACAGAGAGAGAGAGAGAGAGAGAGAGAGAGAGAGAGAGAGAGAGAGAAAGGGGAATTTCCCTTGCATCAACAAACCATTGCACGAATGACCAGTACCTCTCCCTTCCTCCTCTCCCTCCCTCTCTTCCTCCCTCCTCCCCTCTCCCTCCCTCCCCTTGCTAAGTATCAGTGACGCAATACCGACACGTGGCTGACACACACACACACACACACACACATACATACATACACACACACACACACGGAGGAAGTGTCTGGTTTTGGTATCGTTTGAGAGAGAGAGAGAGAGAGAGAGAGAGAGAGAGAGAGATTATATATAGGAGAGAGGTCGTTGAGGATGCAAGATTAGCTCCTACTACCTTCCTTATTTAACCTATACAACATCCTTTCCTCCTTCCCTTCATCTCTTCCGGCCATATCTTCATCTACACTTCCTCTCCCCTTCCCTGCTTTTATCTCCCTTCACCTCCCACGTCCTTACCTAATGCTTCCTTCTCTTTGTTCTATTCTTTATCTCCTCCCTTTTCCTTCCCGCTCATCCTTACCTACATCCTTCCATACCTATATCTCCCTTTTCCCATCCTTTATCTCCCTATTTCTCCCTTCCTGGTCTATAGTGATGAAGGTAGGAGAGTTCTTACCTACATCGTATTTATATTCCTATTCTGATCTACAATATCCTTCCCTTCTTCCCTACCCTTATATATCCCTCCTATGCCCTTACCTACAGCTTCTACCCTTAACGTTTTTCCCTACCTTTATCTCCCACCTTTCCTCTCGTGTTCTTACCTATGGCTTCCTTCCTTCCCGTCTCGTTCTTACCTATAGCTTATTTACCTTCTTCCCTGCCTTTAACTCTTCCTTCTATCCCTCATCCCCCACGTCTTTACCTACAACTGAAGATACGTGGGTGGTTGAGGATGCTTTTACCTTCCTACTTTTACCTACAGCACCTTCCCTTTCTTCATCTTTCTCCTGTCTTATCCAAACCTATGCGGCATCCTTCCCTTCCTCCCTTCCTATATATCCCCTTTCCTTACCTACAGCTGGAGACAGGTGGGTGGTTGAGAATGCTATTTACCTTCCTATTTTTACCCACAGCATCCTTCCCTTTCTTCATCATTTTTTCTCCTGTCTCATCCTTCCCTTCTCCCCTTTCCTTACCTACATGTGGGTGGTTGAGAATGCGTCTACCTTTCCATTCTTTGCTACAACTTACCTACAGCATCATTCCCCTCTTTCTTCCGTCTCATCCTTACCTACACAGCATCCTTCCTTTCTCCCCTTCCTTTATCTCCCCTTTCCTTACCTACAGCTGGAGACATGTGTGGGGAGTGTGGTGGGTGAGGTGGATTAGCTCCGGCAGTGAGGGGAGGGGCGGGGGACACCCTCATTCCAGCCTGCTGTGCCTGCTGCTGCGCCTGCTGCTGCGGGGGCTGGGGCTGGGGGGTGCTGGTGGGATGCTGGGGCGGTGCTGACAACCGTCCGCTACCGCCACACTCATGGCCCGTCCCCGCCGCCTCCTGCAAGGGAAAGATGGGCTGTTAAGAGAAGGTGATGGCTGGGTTAGCTTAATTCATATTTTGGCTTGGCTTGACTTGGCTTAGCTTTGGTTTGCCTTGGTTTCGGTTGAGTTGGGTTGGTTTGGTTTAGGTTAAGAATCGGCTTGGTTGGGTTAGGTTCGATTTGGGTTGGGTTGATTTGGTTTGGGCTTGTTTGGGTTGGTTAGGTTAGGTAACGGTTGGCTTGGTTTGGTTTTGGTTAAGGTCGGGTTGGGTTAGGTTAGTTTGGGGTTGGCTTGGTCTCGGTTTCGGTTGGGTTGGGTTGAGCTTGATTCGGTTTAGGATGAGTTAAGATAAGTAAAGGATAAAATTAAGTACAGATGTAAGGAAAGAAAAAATGTAAGGATACGTACGCAAGTAATTATAGAAGGGGTTAAGGATAAAATGAATGACAGACTGATAAATGTAAGGAAGGGGAGATAAAGGATGCTGGAGGAGAAAATAGGAGAAAATGAAGGACAGAGTTGATAGATGTGAGGATGAGTAAGATGATGATGATGGAGGAGAAATGAGGAGACAAAGACTGACTGATAAATGTAAGGAAGAGGAGAGAGGATGACGAATGGAAAAGAGAAGAAAATTAACAACTAAGTGAACAGGTAGAGGATGGTAGAGAGGGGAGTGGGATGGGTGGAGAGAGGAAAGAAATGCAAGGAGGATGAAGGAAGGGAAAATACACAAATCTATGCATCATGAACTTTGATTATATACTAGATTAACCCGGTAGCAGCGACAGGCCAAATTTGTGGCTTTACCGTGTACCGTGTGCCACATTTTTGCCATGATATAAACCCCTCAAAATAGATGATGCATAAACTGATCACAAATGCGTTGATATATATTATGAAATGGTTTGCGTGAGTGATGATTTTTTTTCTCATTTTTCTCGCTTAGAGGGACCTTTAAGAAACATGATCCCTGCAGCTACCAGGTTAAGTGTTTAAGCCAATGGTAATATAAGCCAGCAATAACGAGGGAGACAAATATTAAGTCAGTTCTGATAGGGGTTCATATTTTTGTAAACGTCTCGAGCTCCCACTATGATTGTTTCTCAAGACCACAGAGAAGGTCAACCGGATTTCTATGGATGCCTTTCCGGTTCAAGAGGCAGAGGTCGTGTAATGGTAATATAAGCCAGCAATAATGAGAGACAATATTAAGTCAGTTCGGATAGGGGTTCATATTTTTCTAAACGTCTTGAGCTCCCACTACATTTGTTTCCCAAGGCCACAGAGAAGATTAACCGAATTTCTATGGCTGCCTTTCCCGCTCACGAAGCAGAGGTCAAACTATCACCAGGATCACTAAACAGTCCATGAAAAGCCCAGCAACTTCTACGAGAGGCAACACACGAACCGAGGCGCAGAGACGTTTAAACATACGAGCTTGGAGGGCCCGAACCTATTCACAGTGCTGCCGAGTCACCCCCAGTACATCATTCTCTCCATGTGTCATCTACGTACTGTTTGAAATTGTGTATCAAATGTTCTGTATACATAAGTAAGATCTGACAGTGCTATGGCCAGGGAACTCCCCGAACGGCCGCGCCCAAACTGACTTCATAGCTGAGTCGGACTACAACTTCATAACTTCAATAAGACTATACTCCGTTCCAAAGAGTTGTGTCATCTGCCATCCACGTATCCTAAAACATCCCATCCTGATTGTGCATGCGCGGGCTTTGTTTACAAACGGAGGGTGGATGAATTTCGGCACAGTACCGTGTCTTTTGTCGACTGCGTATTGTGATCTGTCCCACCGTTTTTTTTTTTTTTAAATAAATGATGACGTATGTTTCGAATTCGGAGATTGCTTGAAATATGAAAGTTTCTTCCTGCACCCCTTGTATGTCAGTAAATGTGATAAAAGAGATATAACCTGCACCCCTTGTATGTCAGTAAATGTGATAAAAGAGATATAACCTGCACCCCTTGTATGTCAGTAAATGTGATAAGAGATATAACCTACACCCCTTGTATGTCAGTAAATGTGATAAAAGAGATAACCTGCACCCCTTGCATGTCAATAAATGTGATGAATGTGATAACCTGCACCCCTTGTATGTCAATAATTCATTGTATATATATAGTAAGTTTGCTTCTTTGTGGTAAAATAAATGTAACTGATTCCATGATAACACCGTGAAATTTGATCGGTGTGTTTTATCAAATACCGTGATTTACGTCAGTCGGTCGTATTTTAAAACATTTCGGGGTCCAAGTGCACGCATTTGAGAAGGCTTTCGTAGGAGTTTGGGGCTTTTCCAGGCGTAGTCTTATGACCTTGGTGGTAGTTTAAATCTTCTACTGTACCATGAACATAAAAAAAAAATATTAGAACCCGATTGATCCCCTCTTTGACCTTGAGAAATAGCTGATGTGAGAATTGTCTTATAATACCGGCCAGTGTCTTTCCTTGTGCTGGTCAGTGTACGTGCGAATTTTCATGGCAGTCAATAATTTGCTTCGAAGTTTTCTGTTCTAAATCCAATGCAAATTTAAATAGGAATTGCAATAAGTTAAAAATGTTCGAGAGAAACGGAAAATGAAATATACGAAATGCTCCAGTGCAAAATTAAATAGGAATTACAACATTTAAAATAGGAAAAAAATGTTAAAATGAAACAAAATGTAAAATAGGAAATACAAAAATGCTAAAAATGAGGAAATGTCTACTGAAGCCAATCATCACATCACACATCACTTGGTTCATAACGGACTTTGCGAAGAGAAAGATGAATGCAAGACACGGAAAAAAACCTACTAACATAATAACCTTAAAATGTTAGGTAAATTACGAACTTCCTGATAAACCACATCCCAGATTATGTCTTATTCTTAGGAGTAAATGATGATCGGTAGAAAATATTGACAACTCATCAATGCAAATAAGAACTAAATATAAATCTCACATAAATGAAAAGGCAAAGAAATAGAATTATAATGTTATGGCTACCACCCTCCCCCCCTTCCACAACGACCATCACCACAATTAGAAAAAAAACACGAAATACAAAAATTATATTATATACGCAAATACATACACACTGGTAGTTTCACACACACACACACACACACACACACACACACACACACACACAGCAGGAATGTAAAATAAACGCACACGGCATATCGATTTACATACACAAAGACGAACTGACCGGTGCATACATACATACATACATACATAATATATATACATACAGATATACGTGAGTCAGAGAAACAATCACCTCGCCCAATTACACACACACACACACACACACACACACACACACACACACACACACACACACACACACAGTACAAAGTCAATAAGAAATCATAGCGCACACAATCTACATAAACTGACAAGTGTGTGTGTGTGTGTGTGTGACGAGAGAGAGAGAGAGAGAGAGAGAGAGAGAGAGAGAGAGAGAGAGAGAGAGAGAGAGAGAGAGAGAGAGAGAGAGAGAGAGAGAGACTACTAGTGCCAAGAATAAATGTGGAATGGTAGTGGTGGAAGCGAAGGGGTCGTCCTCCTCCTCCTCCTCCTCCTCCTCCTCCTCCAAGTTCAATATCTTATCACAGGCTACAGCTAGCGTAAGAGTTGAGTCAGTAGAAGTCGCAGTAGTAGTAGTAGTAGTAGTGGTAGAAGTAGTGGTAGAAGTAGTAGTAATGATGATGGTGGCGGTAGTGGTGACCCTTCCTTATGTCTACCATTTGACGGTTTGTTTGTTTGTTTGTTTGTCTTACAGATATTGATAGTTATGACGTCTTGAATGAGAGAGAGAGAGAGAGAGAGAGAGAGAGAGAGAGAGAGAGAGAGAGAGAGAATTTTCACACGAGTTGAAAAAAAAAAGAAAGAAACAAACACTTGCTCCTCCTCCTCCTCCTCTTTACTTCCTGTCTCAGCAAATATTGACCAAGGCAGGATTCTTCACCCCTCCTCCCCCCTCTTCCTCCTCCTCCTCCCATTCAGGTCATAAGTTAAACCGTGAGAATCGAGAGAGAGAGAGAGAGAGAGAGAGAGAGAGAGAGAGAGAGAGAAATGTGGCAAGGGTGAATGGAGTGGAATGAGAGGAAAGGTGGAAGAAGGGAGAGAGGAGGGAAGGGAAGGAAGGGAGGATGAAGTAGCAAGGTCAGGGTGATCAAAGGGTGGAAGAGGAGGAGGAGGAGGAGGAGGAGGAGGAGGGTCAGGGTCAAGGAAGAAATTTTTGTCTCATGAACAGGTATTGTCTCATTGAGGGAGGAGGAGGAGGAGGCGGGGGAGGTGAAAGAGCATCCAGTAAATATGGACAGAGAGAGAGAGAGAGAGAGAGAGAGAGAGAGAGAGAGAGAGAGAGAGAGAGAGAGAGAGAGAGAGAGAGAGAATAAAAGCGAAATACATAAAGGCGAGGGCGAGAAATATGAAGAACAATAGTAGAGAAAAGAAGGAGGAGGAGGAGGAGGAGGAGGAAGAGAAAAGGACAAAGGAAGATGAAACAATACAATGGACACATACAGAGAGAGAGAGAGAGAGAGAGAGAGAGAGAGAGTCTGTTCTGTAAAGATTTACCCCCTTAATAGGGGGACAGGGCCTTTGCTCAAAGGCGGCCCTGTAAGGGGGGGCGGGCAATTTAATTCCCGGTGGGTGTAGGGACGCCTCCGCCGCCGCCACAGCCACGGGTAACAGCCGGCGAGCAGCGACGGAGGCACGGGCCCTCCGGGCAGGCGCCCAGAAGCAGCCCGTAGCAGTGCACGGGCGAGCAGCCGACCAGTCCACTTGGCTGCAGCGGGGGAGGGGGCCCAAAGCGAGGATGACCACGCGGGTCAACCTCGCCGCCGCA